>NC_080422.1:37645654-37950515 GCF_029873635.1 Malania oleifera | reverse complement strand
TCGTCACTATTAGCCCTATATTAGTGTCGGATTCGGGAATTGTCACTAACGTCACTAATACTTCCTTTATTTAAAAAAAATAAAAAATAATTAGTTTAAAATATTAGTGACGAATTTGACGATTCGTCACTGTTAGTCCTTTATTAGTGACAAATTTGGGAACCGTCACTAATACTTCATTAACCTATAAAAAATAAAAAATAATTAGTTGATAGTAATTGTGATGAATCTTGAAATTCGTCACTATTAGCCCTTTATTAGTGGCGGATTTGGGAACCGTCACTGATGTTTCTTTTATTTAAAAAAATAAAAAAAATATATTTAATTCAAAGTATTAGTGAAGAATTTGAAGATTTGTAACTATTAGCCATTTATTAGTGATGAATTTGTGAACCATCACTAATGTTTCCTTCATTTAAAAAAAATTTTTAAAAAAAAAAATTATTCAAAGTATTAGTGAGGAATTCGAAGCTTTGTCACTATTAGTCCTTTATTAGTGATGGATTTGGGAACAATGACTAATACTTCATTTATTTAAAAAAATAAAAAAAAATTATTTAGAGTATTAGTGACAAATTTGAAAATACATAACTATTAGCTCTTTACTAGTGATGGATTTGGGAACTGTCACTAATACTTCCTTTATCTAAAAAAAAAAAAAATTTAGTTGACAATATTAGTGATGGATTAGTGACGAATCTTGAAATGTATCACTAATAACCATTTATTAGTGACGGATTTTGGAACCATCACTAATGCTTCCTTTATTTTAAAAAAAAAAAAATATAGTTCAGAGTATTAGTGACGAATTTGAAGATTCGTCACTATTAACCCCTTATTAGTGACGGATTTAGGTTCGTCACTAATACTTCTTTTATAACTTTTTCCCCAATCTTCCTTCTCTTCCCTCCTTTCCTGATCTTTTCCCGCTCCTCGCTCTGCGCTTATCGCCCTGCTCTCCTAAACCTCCCTCCCTGATCCCCCTCCTTTCCCTCCTCCCTTCTTTCCTCCTTTCCCTCCTCCCTTCTTAACCACCTACACCTTCCTTCTTCCCGCTCCTATGCTCGTCTCTCTACTCTCAGAGCCGAAGCCACAGCCGCCACTGCCACTACCCACTTCTGCCTCCCAACCCCAACTGCGCTCTCCCGAGTTAAGTATGGTTTTTTAATTTAATTTTTTTCATATTTGGTTATGGAAGAAATTGAGCAAGAAAAAGATATATAATAAACCATGAATAAAATTTTAATTTGATACATGATTAACATATATTTATTTTTTAATTCGTAATCATATTGGAATGCATCTTTATCATTAATACTATTTAATGTAGAGATAAAATATGATGAAAATATATGTCCATTTTATTTTCCTTTTTTTTTTTTCAAATAAAATCCTTCAGGAAAACAATAAAAATATATCTTGAAATTTTTTCCCAATTCATTGTCCGAAGGCATGGCTTCATTTTAGTAGGACTAAACAATAAAAATATTTCAAAAAGAATTCTACTGCGTCCTTTTTTTTTATATTTAAAAAAAAAAGTAGATGATGCCACCGGCTTCATCTTTTGATGTTTGCTTCGTAACTCCTTCCTCATCTGGTGTTTTGATGTTTGCTTCGTAACTCGTTGATCAGACCGTGAGTTATTCAAGTTCGACTCAATGTACAACTCAACATTGCTTGACTTATTTGTATTTTTTTTTTAACTTGACTTAGTTTTAATAAATATGTTTAATACATATTATATACATGCGTTGACACGTCTCGGAAGGATCTCAACACTGAGGGATGACAATCCCGGAAATGAAAATAGGCAAAAGTATGTGTCAAGATGTGAGAGAAACAATAGTCACTGTGAGAAATGAGGTTAATAAAATACAGGGAGTTGCCACTAACTATTAATTTACCTTGGTATGGTTAGATAACCTAATTACTATTTATTAATTGATCTCTAAGTCAAACGTTCGTCAAGAAAAACAATAGTCATAGTGAACGTCAACGTCACCATAATCAAGTTCAAGAATACATGTATGCGAGAGAAATAGATTATCATCCTCTACACACGCATTTATAGAACAATACCTAATTAACTTAGTAATACTATCAAATTTAATTGATCTAAACTTTTTATTCAAAATATTTACACGTAAAAATCAACAATCCAAAAAGCCATTACATGGTACTCATAATTTGTAATTTTTAATTAAAGAATTGCTGCAAATCGGATCATTCCCACACTAGACACACACATATATGCTTTTGATGACAATGGCACGAGGGTCGTTCACCTCCATCAAACCTACCCATATACCTTCGACACCTACCATATATCAATCAAATTGTCATTAAAGTACTTTTGTTCCTTTCTTCTTCTCTTTCTTTTTGTTTTTATCCTTCGAACTTCATTAACTAGAGCTTATCAGTGGATTGGGCATGGGTGGGGGAGGAAGTGTTAAGGTACAGACTACATCTAACCAACACGAGGAGGCTTAGAGGTGTCTCCAAGCTTTAACATGTCATATCTCTTATTCCGTAACATCAAATATTCTTTAACTCAATATTTGGAGCTGACCTAAGTTCAAATCCAAAATTTGAATTTGTGTAGGTATTTGGATGAAATATAATATAAAAATTTTACCTTATCTGCTCAAAACTAAATTTGAGACCTAAAAATCAAATAATCTCAAACAAAATAATTAAGAGTGGTTAATTTAATATAATTAAACTTAACCTATAAATTAAACAGATGTTAAAATAATATAAGCACAAATTAAGGGACTCTAATATACCACAAATTGGAGATGGGCCTATATAATTAGCTAGTGCATGGATCAAATGGGTCTAATATCCAATAGCTTAAACTTTTGGGTCACGTGGTACTCACATATGTATATCTAGTCCACTTGAAAACTTTAGATTTGGTTGTAAAAGTGATATCAGAGTCAAAAGTAATTCTATGTTCTCATTCAAAAGGGAGAAAGAAATTCATAAGTGAGGGAAGAGTTTGTTAGAATTTCACTTGTGAAAATTATCGATGAGGACTCTAAAATTCTAACGAGTAAATATATTCATCAACTTTTTATCTATGGTGTGTGTGTGTGTGTGTGTGTGTGTGTGTGTGTGTGATATGCTTATAATTATGCCTATGGCTAATTAATGAACTGACCTTTTCAAACATGTTTAATGGGCCTAAGATGAACCAAAAATTTTGTAAGGGACCTTCCTGTCTATTTCCTAAATTGTACACTTATTGAAAATAGGTCACTTTCTAATATTAATGAATTTAGGATCAATTTATCATATGTAACATTTGAAGGAAAAACACATAGATATGTGAAAGCGGAGGCTTCAAGCTACTTAGGAGGAGGCATTTATTTACAACAGGTATAATCTTTTGCCCAAAGTAGAGACGGTTTAAGGTGCTGCTAGAGTTAACGATTCAACCACGGCAAATTAAGTATTCAAAACCAAGAGTCTGTAGAAAAATATAAAAATTACAAAAGAAAAGAAGAATGTGACAAGAACCCTAAAAAGAAAATGAAATCAAAAAGAAAGAAAACTACAAAGAATACCACTATAAAGAAGGGTAGATGCTACATTTGTTGAAGCAAAGATCATTAGTCCTCCAATAAAAATCTTTAGCCCATCATTTAATCCATTAGTGGCTAAGACTACATAGCATTCTCCAATATTAAAGAGTGTTTAGAAAAGGAATTATGACATAATGACATGAATCATGATGCCTTGACTTTATGCACAAGGGGAACTATTGACTTCCTATTGATCACCTCTTTCATTTAATTTAATCTCCATTGTATATTGAAATACTGAATACATGCTTGTGTTGAACGCCAACTGCATGGCTGATGCAGTACATTGTGAATTGCATGCTAGTAGTGGATTTAGGTTCTCGCATGCTCAAACTGACTGGTATCTGCATAATGCGTATTATCGTGATTTGTTTGCTTTAATCTATCAAGTTTTACTGTAAGAATTTTCTGGGATATGTTCAATTTACAAACGGCATACTGTCGAATTTTCGTTAAAATTTTCCCAAAATAGAAAAACATTTACAACAATAATTATGATACAATGAATGTTCAAATATTTTTGAAAGGATGAGTGAAAGTTATGAATCATAAGAAATGATGCAATGTTGGCTTAGTTCATTTAAAGAACCATTCATGACTAAACTTTTGGTCTGGTAAGCCTAAAGCATTCATTGGCGAGCCTAAATCATTGAAAATATTAAAAACACTTGGCTAAGGATGTGAAGATTTGAAAAAGGCATAAGTTGAATATATCCATAACTCGAAGGGAGCATTATCTTCATAATTATTTAAATTAAATGCTCTCATCATCAGTCCTTATCATTCATGTTCATATGCCTAGATGAATAACAATACTACACAGAATTCAATACTATCCACTGTTCTCTGCTATTTATATTCTTAATTTAATGGATATATTATATATTGTGAATTGTTGCTTGCTACCTGATTGCATGCTAGTCTAGAATGTCTCCTGTTTGGTGGATGCAGTTGATGTGTATTACATGCTGGTAGTGGATACAGGTTCTCGTGTGCTTTGAATTGAATTATAAATTACTTATTTTAACATATCAGGTACAAGTTTTATGGGAAAATGTCCAATTTATAGATTGCATACTAGTCTAGAATGTCTCCTGCTTGGCGGATGCAGTTGATGTGTATTGCATGCTGGTAGTGGATACAGGTTCTCGTGTGCCTTGAATTGAATTATAAATTACTTATTTTAACATATCAGGTATACGTTTTATGGGAAAATGTCCAATTTATAGATAGCATGCTGCTAAAATTTCGTTAAAATTTTTCCAAAAAAGAAAAGAACCATGTACAACGATAATTATGATAAAATGAAAGTTAAAATATCTTTGAAAGGATGAGTGAAACTTAGGAATCATAAGAAATGAGGTAATGTAGGCTTAGTTCATTTAAAGAAGCATTCATTTATATATTTTTGGTCCAGTAAGCCTAAAGCGTTCATGGCTAAGGATTTGGAAATTTGAAAAAAGCATAAGTTGAATATATACATAACTCAGAGGGGGCATCATCTTCATAATTCTTTAAATTAAATGCTCTCATCATCTCATAACGTTCATGTCCAAATGTCCAGATGAATGACAATACTACACTGAACTCAATACTATCCACTACTCTCTGCTATTTATATTCTAAATTTAATGGATAGATTATATGTTGTAAATTGTTGATTGCTATATGATTGTATGCTAGTCTAGAATGCCTCTTGCATGGTGGATGCAGTTGATGTGTATTGCATTCTGGTAGTGGATAAAAGTTCTCATGTGCCTTGAACTGAATTTTAAATTACTTATTTGAACATATCAGGTACATGTTTTATAGGAAAATGTCCAATTTACAGACGGCATGCTACTGAAATTTCGTTAAAAATTTCTCCCAAACAAAAAAAAACTATGTACAACGATAATTATGATAAAATGAATGTTAAAGTAATAATGATTGGATTGATATCTCCATGAGTCCTAATTAAAATATTGCACAGATAAGGTCAAATTCCAAGCTGGATTTGTCTAATAAGTGGATAGGTAAATGTAATCTGCATATCTTTCAATGATTTTATTTGTATTTATTTAGTTTTACTTTTTAATTGAGAGGAAAAAGTCTAGTGTCACGGCAAGAGAGTAGTTGAAGCATGTGGGGTGCACTCTACTTCCTATATATATATACTCTCCTCCTGCCATGTGTGCCAATGATGGTTACAACCTGTGCATTATAACCTTACTCTTATTTATATGTATGTTACAAAAGATTGGAGTCATTCTAAGCATTTTCTTTGCAAAGAAATTACTAGAAAACTTTATATGTATGTTATTTTGTATGTATATATATAAATATGTGCGCGTGGACTAACATTTTCTCCTAAATTATGAGTAACTTATTCTTTCATTTCCTTTCATTTTTTCTCAATTCCATTCAAAACTTTTCAAAATGCATCTATCTAAAAGGAGGAGCGTGTAATGAAACATGAATCCTATTTTAAGTCCTCTCCTATTTTAAGTCATATGCACATTTTCCCTTCTATTCAACTTATCCGATTTCTCCAAAAACTATTTTATTTTTAGGATGGCAAACTGATTAAGAAGAATACAAATTAAATAATTAATTAATGAAATTTTTAAAGACATAATTAAAACCTGCTTGTATGCACCTAAGCTTATCAAAAGGGCAACAAAGGCCTCAAATATTAGACATAAATTTATTTAAGTGGAGATTAGAGTAGAAGGACAGACTAACCTCATGTCCTAAGAAATTAATCAACTATTTGAAAGGTCTTAAACACCATCATAGAAAAAAATTTATAAAAGAATTTTCATAACTAAACATGCCTAAAAGACTTTAAACACTATCACCAAAAAAAAAAAAAAGGATAAAACAACCTCCATAACTAAAGGTGTCTCAATCTTAAGATAATATTACACGTATGGTTAATGAACAATATCAAATTCTTGGTCGCTGATTCTATTGCTTTGGCATTTTCTATTATTGGTATTCTCTTCAGTCTTTCTGTTGATTTGTTAGCTGCTCACTGTTTTTATTGCCTTGTTGGGTTTCCTGTTTTGGGTCTTCCTGTACTTTTGTATCCTCAGACCTCTGACTTGAGCTTTGTTTATTAATGAATTCACTCGGTTTTACCTTTCAAAAAATTAAAAGGTAATTACACATAATATATAAGTAGTTGCAAGTATAATTGTGTGTATCTTCTCATGGTTATTCAAAGACCCTTTCATCCCTTCAACTTTATAGGCTACCTTTCAAGTGTGCAACTCAATGGAAATATGTGAAGTCAGTGTTTAGCTTTAAATACTGACATCATTTTTTTCATTATTAATATTACTACCATACAAATTGTGTAATATGCATGATTATGAAATCTTTGTGAATTTGTTATATCATATAATTATTTTTCCTAATAATACCGGGAGCCAGCTCTCCATTTGTATACTAATTTTTTTTAAGAACTCTTAATTTGTAGGGTTCGCGGTTGTCAAAACATCAACACGATGACATGCATGCCTACACTACAGTCGTCGAATGCAACTTTTGACTATTTCTTTGTTATTTGATCAAATGAAATTTTTGTATTTTAATTTGAATTTGTACTAGTATTTGTATTTGAATTTTGAATATTTTGAAAAACTTTTTGTTATCTGAACATATGTTATTTCTTTATTTTAATTCAATTTGTATTTGAATTCAAAATTTTGAATGATTTATGAATTTTGTAGTAATTATGGTTTCAATTTATGTATTCGAAAATGTAATTACAGATATATAGGAATTGATGATTAAAAAAAATTAGTATTAAAGGTTTTTTATTTTTTTTAATTATGAGTCAAGGATTCAAATTCGTCACTAATAGTAGGGTATTAGTGACGAATTACAAATTCATCACTAATACCCTACTATTAGTGATGAATTTATTAGTAATGAATTTGAGTTAAGCCGTTCTTGAATTTATAGTGACGGTATTGGAGTTTTAGTGACGGTTATAATTCATCACTAATACTCCATTATCAATGACGAAATTTTTAATTCGTCACTAAAAGTTAGTAGTAACGGTACATATAACAACTATTTTAAAATCGTCACTAATACTCATAAATTCGTCACGAATACTATTTGTGATGAATTTATGAGTATTACCTTGATTTTTTGTAGTGTGCTTTTACCAAAATTGAGATCAAGAGTTCGGTTATGCGAGGGGAAGGTATTCGCACCCTCTACACACCCGTTCAATGAACGACACCTAACTAATTAATGAATTATCCCCAAATTAAATTTAATAGCCTTTAATTAACTCTTTTTAAAATCAACAAAAAAATAAATGAGTAAATAATAAATAAAAAAATTAATAGTAGGAGACTAAAAAATCTCTATTTCATTTAGGATTGCTTAATAAGACCTACAAATGAGGGGTCTTGTTAGATAAACCTCCCTCAAACCTAATACAGGTGAGGTGTAAAATACCTCATTGCCCTTTTCAAAATCACGGGGACATACCCCAACAAAAATTGGAGGAAAATGTCAAATTTGAAGCAAAAGAATTTTTAAAAAAACATCCCAAGATATTTTAAAAATTTTGTAGAAATTTTCAAGAATTTTTGGCTCAAAATAGCCAATTTTTTTTTTCTAACCTTCAAACTATATTTTCTGATTTTTTTTCTTGTTTTTTTTTAAAAAAAAATTCATATTTTTATGATTTTTTCAATTTAGAAACTTTATTAGAATAAAAAATAAATAAATGGTTGAGAAAGAAACTGGTCTGAACCGATCAAGTTCGGTTCAATAAGTGGGGTCCATGTGTCAACCCCGTGTGGTGACACGTGGTAAGAAGTTTTTTTTTTTTTTCTTTTATTCTTTCAGAGAGTGACATTAGTGTGACGTCACCCTAACACATAGCAGACACAAAGTGGCCTTAGGGGGAGGACCTGGATTGCTGATGTGGCATGATTTGGACCGTTCACAGAAACATGGATCGAACAGATTAGATACAGCCAAATCGCCTATAAAGACTTAGACAAGATTGTGCCATGTGTCACCTTGCGGGGGTGACACATGGCCCACTTAATTTTATTTTTATATTTTTTTGGATTATTGCAGTAGAGTGATGTCATGATAACATCATCCCCACCACGTGTCAGCCTACAATTAACCCAAAGAAGATGCTCGGGATTGCTGAAGTGGCATAAATCTTACCATTTAGAGAAAACATAGATCAAACGATCCATATTTCTCCACGTCTTTCAAATGGGACCTAGCTCAAGTTGAGCCACGTGTCACCACTCGGGTGGTGACATGTGTCTGACCTTACTTCAGGTATAAATGCACCCCTTCCCCTCTTTTCTTTTCCTTTTTTTCATTTTTTCCTGATCTGTTTCTCTTTTTTCTCTGCGAGTTCTTCTCTCTTATCTCTTCTCTCTCTGTCTATTCCTCTTCTCCTTATTTGTTCTCTAATATATTTCTTCCCCCTCTCTCTCACTCTATTTTTTCTTCTTAGTTTCATTGGGCTCTCACTTCTCTTTCTCAATCTCTTCTCTTATCCCAGTCTTTTCTCTTCTTGATCTCTCCTCTGATAAACTCTCTTACTTTTCTCTCTTGGCTCTACTCTCTGATCTACTATTCTCTCTAAGCTACTCTAATATATAAATTTCCCTCTCTTTCTCTCTCTTTTGATGTTTTCTAACCCCTGTTGTGTGTTCTTTGTAGATTCGAGTTTGGGGAAGGATGATCAATTGGATCTGTTTGAGGCTGTTGGCCTTACAAGGCTTAAAATCTTGTTATCATATTTTGATGCTAACAAACAAGTGGAATTTAATGTATTTATGTGAGTAATGATACTTCAGGGCTCATATATGAGAAAGTAAGGTCAAAACGCTTACAAGGATCAAATGAAGTTTAAAAGAGTCAAAGCATGGATTTAAAGATGATATACGAAATCTTGAAGAATATGAGGACATGAATGAGTTGTTGAAAGCCAAGACATATTAAAGTCAAAAGAGCCAAAGAAAGGCAAAGTGAGAAAGCTCAAAGAATATGGAATCTTGAAGAAAGATGGACTCAATCCAAGGACAAAACATGAAGACTCAAGAACCTAGAATAAGAAAAGCTTTAGAAGTTTTCATGTAAGTACTTTAATGTTTAAAATATCATTTAAAATATTTTGAAGCTCTTAGGTTAACTTAGACCTAGATACTATTTAAAATACTTGTAAAATATTTTTATAAGGTCAAAAATTATTTTAAAAAGGTTAGAGTCATTTTTGGAATGAAAAGCATCAAAAAGAGTTTTTCCATTTGTTGTCAATTTTTATACAGCCACATTGAGGTGACTTTTTCTCTATCAAAAGCACATTATTTTAAACAATTGTCAACATGAAAGTTGTATGATTTTCTCTTATATTTCTTTTGACACCAAGAACACCTAATTTTGAGTTATATAAAAAACGTTATGGCCAAAACTTTGAAGCGGGGTCACTGCTGACAGAGAACAAGACAGAACAGGCAAAGAGTTGCAGCAGCAAGTTCAGACAACTGAACTTGCGACTTCAGATGACTGAACCTATGATATTAGATGTATGAACCCTGAATTCAAACGTCTGACCCTGTATCTAACTCTATTTTAAAGGGATTTAAGGAACTTCAAATGACTGAACTCGAACATTCAGTCATCTGAACACTGCTCAACGGGAAAAATTTTTAAATTCTCATGTTTTAAAATATAGCTGTTTGAGCTTCAAATTTTCTAAAAACTTGGGAAACTCTCTAAGAAAACTTTTGCAACATGGAAACAAGTTTGAAAGCCTATAAATACATGGTTTTGCAAATCAAAACTCATCTAAGAATTGAAAAATCTGCTTGTAAAGCTGAAAGTACTCTTGTTCTTCCAAAGCTCTCTTGTTCATTCATTGAAAAATTCTTTTGCTGAGAATTCTGAAGTGCTGATCCTTCTTTCTCTGAGTTCCTACTGCTAATCTTCTTCTAAGAAAGATATTGGTGAATTCTACACTTAAGCTTCATTGTATTTCATATTGATATTTTACATTCAAAGTATATAGTGCTGAAATTGTACTAACTTGCTCTTTAAGAGAGTATACTTGTACGCAGATTATATCTTATTTCTTGTAGTTCTTTGATGATTCCAAGGGTTGTTTGGATCGTTGGCTAAGCAAGGAAATATTGTTTAGAGAGGCGGGCTCTAGCCTATGTAAGGAGGGACCGAACGAGGGGATATCATTTGGAGAAGGCGGGCTCTAGCCTTAACCAAGGAGTGTTGTAATCGGTATTGTTCCCCCAGTCAATAGAACTGAACTAGTGAATCCTTTGGTAGTTTGCCAAAGGTGAGGACGTAGGCTCGGTATAAGCCGAACCTCGTAAAAATCTCCGTCTCATTATCTCTTTCCCTTACTCTTTATTTTCAGCATATTTAAATTGTGTGGATGGTTTAAATTTGAAAATCATATAAACTACATATATTTGGAAATCAAACAAACTTAAGGTTTAATTTTAATTTGGGTTGCAGAAACCGAAAGGGTGTACGTTGGTTACACCATATCTTGCGGAAACCTTATGGGAGTACGTTGCTTGGTTAACATCCCAAAGATAAATTTACCAAGAGTTTATTTGAGTTCTAAATATTTGGAAAGAGTGATTTGATTCATCTATACAGGGCTTTACATTAGCAAGCATAAATTCTCATTCACTACAAGGCTTGGTTCAAATTTGGCAAATATAAACAAACAACCATCTTGAGTTGTTATATTACCAAAGTGCAGAATACTTTATTTCTTGGTTTGATTGTTTGTTGTTTAACTTGTACTTGGCAAATAAATTGATTATTTGGCTTGAAGATATTGTTTAATTGATTGGTTGTTTAATTGTGTTATTGATTGGATAAAGGAACTAAGTTCTTGATTGATTAAAGAATTAAACAAACAAGTCAAGAATTGGTTAAAAGAAATAAAGGAAGTTTAAGGTATCTCAAAAGGAATTAAAAGAAATTTTTAAAAGCCAATTCACCCCCCTCTTGGGAAGCTATTCCTAATTTCAGAGGCTAAAGATAAGTCAATCCCCCCCCCCCTTTGTTTAATTTTTCATTTCTATTTGGGCCAAATAGATCCATTTGATCTGTATTTGGGTTTGGTTTTTCTTTATGATCTGTTTTGTTGGTGAGTTGACTCACCAATCTCAACGAGTTTGGGACCGAGGGGGGGGGGGCTACTAGTTAACTCAGGTGAGTCAACTCAAACGAGTGAAGATTTGGGTTGACATAGAGCGAGTCAACCCACTAGGTTGGATTGGGGTCTATTATTATTTAAAAAAACAAAATTGGGCCCTCTGCCCTTTGGTTTGTTTTTTTTTTAAAAAGGCCCAATTCTAAATTTTAGCCCAAACCCTTTGGGTTAAAAAAAAAAATCGGTTTGAAATTGGGTCTAGGGCCCTTTGGGTTAAAAAATGGGTTTGTTTTTAAAATTGGGCCTCGAGTCTTTAGGGTTTAAAAAACAGCATGGTCTTTAAAATTGGACCCAAGGCTCTTTGGGTTTTTTAAAAAAAAATTGGTTGGTTTTTAATGTTGGGATCAGGGCGCTTGGGTTTTGAAAAATGGGCCTGGGTTTTAAAATTGTTTGGGCTCAGGCCTCTCGATTTTTAAAAAAATGGACCTGGGTATTTTGAAAATGTTTGGGCCCAGGGTTTAAATAGTGGGCTCATGGGTTTGGTCAGTGTGCTTAGGGGTTTAAGTTAGATTGTGGGCTTGTGGGTTAAGACTGTGGACTTGTGGCTTTAAGTTAGACAGTAGGTCTAAGTCCTGAGATTGTGGACTTGTGGGTTTAAGTTAGATAGTAGGCTTGTGTGCTGGTCTGCAATGAAGATACTCCCTTCTTGTTTTACTGAATACCTGTAGTATATCAAGCTAGGTCATGGAAGTAAAGCAAACATGTAATTCAACTTACCTTAGGTCTTCCACTCCTTCAATTCTTCTATTCCTGCTTCTTGTCCATTCTATTGCTCCTTCTTCAATTTCTGGGACGTGCTTTGGTCTTAGCCTCTGCCTCCCCTGGTTCTGGGAACCTTTCGGGTTGTAGGTTCTTCAACTATGTCATAGGACCCTTCAAGAAATGGGCTATGTGACTTTGAACCTTTCTTTAAGAAGGGTATAATATCACCTTTTTTTTTTTCCCCACTAGGGTCTCTTACCTAAATCCTCACTAAAATGTTGTCTTCTTTTTTTTTTTTTAATCTCTCTACTTCTTTTCCTTATTGTCTTACTCTCTGCAAAAGCCCCCATTTTATAGGGTTGGGGTCTCAACCAGCATAGGTAACAAGCTAACGTTCCCTTTTCAACCATTTCCTTGTATTAAATCTCTTATGTGCATACTTTCCTTCCTATAGCAAAATTCACATATGTTAGCTTTACCGTGATCACAAGAGGGGGGTAAATTGGTATTTTTAAAATTTAATCCCTAGGTAAATATCCTAGCAACATTATATTCACAACGCTATGGTCAATCTAGTGCAAGTAATGTACATATATTCCAGAAATTTAATAAAGCAATTTAATTAAGCAAACATGCACCAGAAAGCAGTAAAGTAAGAGTGACACGCAGAAATGTTATCGAGGTTTAGCCAATTGCCTATGTCCCTGCCGTGGCTAACAAGCACAAGGATTACCAATATAATTGCTCATTTAAATGGATGGAGCGGCACCTAAATAGACCAGGTCAATTAGCACAGGGTTGACCTCAACCTTTACAACCAATCCTTACCGAACTGGATTACCGCCCCCTCAAGCCACACCTGGAACCACTCAGGTTTTACAATCAAAGAATATCGGTACAGTGATTGTGCTTTCGTGTAAAGCATATATGTACCCAAATACGCTTAATCATATACACCACAAAATGATTTAATATGTAAGCTCAGTGTGGTTAATATATCAACTCTCAAATATATATTTTCTATCAACGTAATCAGTGCGTGAGAGTGGAAATCAATATAATCTTTGTATCACAAGATATTCAATCAACGTGCTCAAACAAAGATGTCTATCAAGTCTCAAATATTCCAATTAGCTAAATATCTCAAATGTGTAAATATCAGACAATGTATATGCTTGGTTTGCAAAAGATATTTAATCTTTGTATTTAGCAAATGATATGTAAGTCAATGAAAATTACAACAAATATTAATATCACATAAACAAATATCCTTTCAAAAGTGTGTCAAGATAAATCACCCAAGATATTTGAAAATGTTTTGAGAAAGTTTTTGCAATCCAAAAACAAATACAAACTTCCCAAGATATTGCAACGAATATGCAATACTCAGAAGTTTAATATAAGTCTTCTTAGGAGAGACTTATTAACGAAGTCCCCTAAGAACACTTAGGTTTGACTCTCAAGAAAATCGTATCACACAATAAAATCAAGGAGAGCAAACCTTTCTAATAATCACTCAAACTAAACTTACGAAGATTTTAGGCAATGGAAGAAGGTATGTATGAGTGAATGGAGTGTGAAAATGAGAGTATGGATTTTGATCTTAAGAGAGAATTTCTTAATCAAGTTGGTTAATCATGTTTCTAATCATTCTAAATGAAGGGGTATTTATAGACTTCCCCTGAATTATAATCGTTAGGGACATGGTTAGAATAATTAGAAAAGAATAAATATTATTAAATTATTTTAAACCTGTTTAACGGAGTTAACCACTGAAAAAAAATAGGTCCAACCTGAGAGCATTGGTCGACTAAGACAAGTTCAATCGACCCAAGTTCTTGGGGTTCTATCAACTAGTCCAAAAATGAACTGCCCGTTCAGTCGACTAGACATGTATGTCCGAGGGCGATTTTTCCATATTTTCGAGGTTCACTCTACCAGGGTCATTTTGAACTAAAATGGTCGGTCAACTAGACCGTTGGGTTACCACATGTGGAACTCAGTCAACCAGGTTGGTGGTATACAATTTTCTCTCCGTCGACTAGGAGGCCAAAATGTTGACTTCCTAGGAGGTTTGGTCGATCGAGGCCAAATGAACTACATAGGTCGGTCGACCGGGTTGTGGTCAACTTGTTGACCTAGACCAGGTTCTGTCAATTGGCAGCAAAATCCACATGAGGTTCCGGTCGACCGAAGGTGCACATTTTGTGCAATTCGGTCCTGTTTCATCCAACAATCACCCTATTCAAGTGCCTAAGACATACAAGTGAGTGTGTGAGTGTCCTAGGGTCTTTTCTAAGTCCAATTTTATTTAAGATTCATTTTGAGCTTAGCTATTAGACCATGCATGTGATGTGTGTGTGATTATTACGGACCAAAAGCCCTAATTACTATTACAAACCCTTTACACGAATGAAATATATTACAACATAAAAATTAGGTCTTCAATCTTCACTTCCTTCCACATGCATTAAGATCTTTCAATTTAAGTGCCTGCACATAACCTCAAATACCCTTAGAAATAATAAGTATTTGTCATAATCCAAACCGGGCTTGACCTATATGGTCAACATTCTCCCCCTTTTTGATGATGAAAAATACAACCAGCAAAAATATGGGTATAAGCTTAAGAAGGCTCCTCCTATCAATATGCATCCAATTATTTTGACCAAATTACTTTACCCAATTATTTTTGCCTCTCCATCTCCCCCTTTTGGAAACAACAAAAAGGGCTATAAGAGTTAATTACTTTAGGCAATGGGTAAGTATGACATACATACATTGAAAGTTTTTTAAAAAAATTTGGCAGAGTGTCGTTTGAAAACTGGACTTTCCAAAACGAATCCTGTATAAATTGTAACCTGTTTGAGTTTATAAATACTAGCAGTTTATCCACAACTACTCAAATAGTTCTAGAATGATCCCTGTAATAAAACATAAAGTCCAATGGCATCATATAGTAGATATAGGAATTATGCACATTACCAATAATCAACATTCACAAAGTCTAAGGCAAGAAGACATATCAACAATAATATTAGTTACTAAGACTTGTAAATTTTTCTTGAGAGCTCCCCCTAAATTTATGCAAACTATGAAACATATAAGAAATCTCTCTACTATGCATTAGACCTAACTCATGTCTAATTTGTATGAACCTATCCTCGGGAAGTGGTTTAGTGAATATGTCCGCCCACTGTTCGTTAGTGTCTACAAACTCAAGAGTCACATCTCCTTTTTGCATATGATCACGAAGGAAGTGATGTCTAATCTCAACGTGTTTAGTTCGTGAATGTGAGATAGGATTTTTAGAGATGTTGATTGCACTAGTGTTATTACATTTAATTAGTATAGTATCATAGTGCAATCCATAATCCATAAGTTGTTGTTTCATATAAAGAGTTTGGGCACAACAACTTCCAGTCGCAATATATTCAGCTTTGGTTGTGGATAAGGCAATTGGGTTTTGTCTCTTAGAGAATCAAGAAACAAGAGATTGTCCTAAATAATGACAAGTGCCGCTCGTACTTTTTCTATCAACCTTACTACTGGCAAAATCAGAATCAATATAACTAACAATCTCAAAGGTAGTATGCTTAGGGTACCATAAGCCTAACTTTATAGTCCCAACTAGATACCTAATGATTCGTTTAATCGCTTTTAAAAGAGATTCCTTGGGAGCAGCCTAAAACCTAGCACACATATACACACTAAACATAATATCAGGCCTACTAGCAGTGAAATATAGGAGACTCCTAATCATGCCATGATACAATTTCATATCCACAAAGATTCCTTGCTCATCTTTATCATGTTTAATGGAAGAGTTCATAGGTGTGCCAAGATTTTTATAATCTTTCATATTAATTTTCTTTAGCAAGTCCCTAATATATTTAGATTGGCGTATGAAAGTTCCATGATTAGCTTGCTTAATTTGTAGCCCTAAGAAGAAACTAAGTTCGCCCATTATGCTCATTTCAAATTCACTTTGCATGCACTTGGAAAACTCATTACACAACTCATCATTAGTTGATCCAAAAATGATATCGTCCACATAAATTTGAACAATGAGCATATCATCATTTTTGGATTTGATTAAGAGTGTAGGGTCAATTTTGCCACGGGTAAACCCATTTTCTAGTAGAAAACCACTAAGCCTCTTATACCAAGCTCTAAGAGCTTGTTTCAACCCATACAAGGCCTTAGACAATCGGTAAACATGATCTGGATATTTATGATTTTCAAAACCGAGTGGTTGTTTTACATATACTTCTTTATTGATATAACCATTTAGAAAAGCACTTTTAACATCCATTTGAAATAATTTAAAATTTTTAAAAGCGGCATAAGCAAGTAGCATATGAATGGCGTCTAATTTAGCAACAGGAGCATATGTTTCATCACAGTCAATTCCCTCCTCCTGATTATATCCTTGGGCAACTAGTCTAACGTTATTCCTAGTTACTACCCTATTCTCATCTTTCTTATTTCTATATACCCATTTAGTTCCAATAATTGTGTATTCATTAGGCCTAGGAATTAAAGTCCACACTTTGCTACTTTCAAATTGATTAAGTTCTTCTTGCATGGACATCACCCAAGACTCATCCTCTATGGTTTCTTTAATATTTTTAGGTTCTTCTTGGGACAAGAAAACAGAATGATTCACTAGATTTCTCAAGGAGAATCTTGTGGCTACACCACGGGATGGTTCACCTATGATTTGATCTATAGGAAGATTTCTAATTAATTTCCAATCTCTACCCAACTCCTGAATTTCATTTTCATTGTCTTCATATGATTTTTCATCTAGCTCTAGGTTTTCACTTGCATTGTTTTCAATAGACAATTTCTCTAAGCATTTTCTAATCTCAATATCAGCATCATCATTTTTATTAGAAAATGGATTAGATTCATCAAACACAACATGAATAGATTCAATGACAGTCAATGTTCTTTTATTGAAAACACTATATGCTTTACTATTAAGTGCATAACCTAGGAAAATAATTTCATCAGATTTAAAGTCAAATTTTTCTAAGTGTTCATTATCCCTAAGCACAAAGCATTTACAACCAAACACTTGAGAATAGGAAATATTAGGTTTATGGTTGTTCCACAATTCATAAGAGATTTTACTAATTAACGGTCTAATCAACACCCTATTCATAACATAACATGCAGTATTTATGGCATTTGCCCAAAAATATTTAGGTAAGTTATGTTCATTCAATATAGTTCTACCCAATTCTTGTAGTGACCTATTCTTTCTTTCTACCACACTGTTTTGTTGAGGTGTCCTAGGTGCAGAAAAGTTATGTGATATGCCCTCTAAGTCACAATATTTTTCTATGTTCTTATTTTTGAATTTTGTGCCTTTATCACTTCTTATATGAGTTATCTTATATCCCTTTTCATTCTAAATTCTCCTACAGAGTTTAGTGAACTGTTCACATGATTCATTTTTATGTGTAAGAAATAACACCCATGTGAATCTAGAAAAGTCATCTACAATTACAAAAGCATATGATTTACCACCTAAACTTTGCACAAAGTTAGGACCAAACAAGTCTAAATGAAGTATCTCAAGTGGTTTAGAAGTATATATGAATTTCTTTTTCTTAAGGCTAGATTTTGTTTGCTTACCCATTTGACATGCATCACAAATTTTATCTTTTACAAATGACATTTTAGGCAAGCCTTTTACTAATTTTTTTCTAGCAAGTTTTGACAATAAATCCATGCTTGCATGTCCTAAGCATCTATGCCATAACCAACTAACTTCATTTACAGCAGAAAAGCATGTTACTTGTTGTGAAGCTAAATTATCAAAAGAAGTAGTATAAACATTTTCATGGCGATCGGCAATAAAAAGCACTTTGTGATCTGATTTATTTTCCACTATGCATTTATCATTTTCAAAAGATACTTTATATCCTATGTCACACAAATGGCTTATGCTTTATAAATTATGCTTCAGTCCATCAACCAATAAAACATTATCAATAGTAAGAGATGAATCCTTACCAACCTTACCTACCTCGATGATGTGTCCTTTTGCATTGTCACCAAATGTTACATAGCCTCCATCCTTGGGAATGATTGAAGTGAATTTTCCCTTGTCGCCGATCATGTGTCGTAAGCACCCACTATCCAAGTACCACCGGTCCTTGGAAGAGGACGATCTTAGGCATACCTGCAAGATAAACTAAGTGATTGATGTTGGTCCCCAAAATTTGTTGGGTCCACGGGGGTTACTAGCCGGATCTCCCTTAACTACCCATACTTTCCTAATTCTAGCACCCTTATTCCTAAGTGGACAATCAAATTGAATATGACCAATTTGTATACATTTAAAACATCTTATTCTACACTTAAGATCTTTAGGAGGAATATGAGACTTTGACTCAAGTGTAAAATGTCCTCAGTAAAGATTAGGTTGTCTAACATTTTCAATACCATTAAAACCAATACCTTCTTTACTTAAGGAGTTTCTTTGGGCACCAAGTAATTTTTCAAAATTTTGTTTGCCCTCGGTGAATTTAAAAATAATTTTGGAGCTATCCTCCAATTTCCTCTCAAGCTCAACAATGGTAGCATCTTTCTCTTTTAAAATGGAAGCATGAGAGGTTTTTGCAATATCAAACAATTTTGACCAATTTTCACATTTCTTTTTCAAGTCATTATATTCTTTGGTCATCTTACTCAACAGTTTAGATACATTAATATATTCAAATTGTAACTCTCTAAATATAGGCATGCAATCAGAATCACAATTATCAGATGAATAATATGAAGATAATGAACTAAAAGATGATGCCTCATCATCGTGTGCCATCAAGCACAGATTAGCTGTAATGCCCCGACCTCCTGAGAGGGCCCAGAGTGCTACTAATCAATTCATTTGCCTAATAATACACATTCTAATATCATTTATGCAGTGGAAAACAAAAATAAAATCTTTCAACCAATACCACACCAGAGTATTCTATATCCATCTGCGTTCTAAAATACAACATACATCCACCTGTATTCACATAAATATATATCTCCAGAACATAATCCCCAAATTTCAGTATGTTTCACAACCATCTAACACTCAGAAGACTTAAACATAATACATAAAATATTTACATTCCCAAAACATCAAAATTATACCATTTTCCTCAAAAGTGCTATAATAGCTCAAACTCTCTAAGCTCGATCTCATGGAAGTGTTGAAAAAGATTAGTTCATATTCGGGTGAGCCACATCTCAGTAAGGGAAGAAACAATATATTAAAACAGTGTGTGGCCAATATGAGTTTATAATCAACATAATATTTAATATTTAAAAATTGCTAACACAATTTTTGAAATCATTCTCTGATCCTATTCAAACACATGCAAATGTTTAACCACGAGATTACCCGAGGATAGGGGTGATTACCCGCCCATACAAGTAGCACCCCTCTACTCTGATATTTTTGACAACCCAAAGGTCGCAGTTAAAGCATACCAAGGCACTCACCTTACTCAGTAAGCCCTCAAATGATAAATTAATCTCGTACTCACATTGTTCAACAACAGCTTATTGGCAAATGCCCTAAGGATAGGAAAATCTACCCACCCATACAAGTAGGTTCCCTCTACCCTAATACGTTATGCGGTTACTGCCACATCTGTAGCTACTAGTGCACTGCCTTAGTCAGCAAGCCCTTAGGCGAAAAGTACGCCTAGCCCAATCGTAACATGTTCTACGTACATACGTACTTCTAATATCATAATACATCATTCTTTCTATCATTATTCAATCATACACATTTGTTCATATTCATGGCTTAACATTACATTTCATTTCACTTTAAGTGACTCTTTCCCATTTTACATTGTTCACATTTCACATTTCATTTCTATTTCATTCATTTCCCTTTTCATTTCATTTCATTTTATACCCAGCATCTTTCAGCTGTCATACATTTACCCAACCACTTTCAGCTGTTTTACCCAGCATATTTCAGTTGTTACACATTTTCCCAGCCACTTTCAGCTGTGACACATTTATCCAGCTACTTTCAGCTGTTACACATTTACCCAGCCACTTTTAGCTATTTTACCCAGCATATTTCAGCTATTTATAAGGTTGCATTCACACACACAAGCAACATAGTCCATGTCATGTTTAATTAATAATGCATTACTTATTTAATACGCATCTCATACATTTAACATATATTTCCACACAGCATTTTATTTACTCATGCCACACAATTTAGCAATAAAATTCATACACTACCTGTAAAATAAGCCAACCAACATTTAATGTTTATATACTAAAAATACCTTTCATTTCTTACATAATTATCCTAGAAATATTTCCCACTTTCATCAGTTCATTTTCGCATATACGTATCTAATAAACAGCCCTAAACTCAAAAAAAATATAATTCAAATGGTTGGCATTTTAAACCTATACTAAAACATATACACGTACATATAACACAATTTATTTTTCCATTAAACTCATAAAAATTCTGATTTAATATATATTTTTCCCCTTACCTGAATTCTCGAACTACACCGACGGGAATCCCACACCGATGCCCATGGCGCTCACCCGAACCCTGATTCAAAAATTCTAGTTCCATGTAATTAATCCTGAATAAAATATTATTTTAATATTTCCTAGGCCCATAAATTATAAATAAATAAATATACCCTTAAATATAGCCAAATTACTAAATTTCCCAAATTAACTAATTCATTTCCCCAAAATACTACCCATCTAACCTTCCCTAGGCTCCACACACCTCAAATTAACATTTAAACTAATATTTAACACTCCCACTTAATTTTCTAAATTATGCCTGCGGGGCCCAAAATCGCACCCGCGGCGCTCACCCGAGTCTTGAATCAAAACCCTAATTCCATTTAAATTATTTCTAAATAAAATACTATTTAAATATTTTCTAGGGTCAAAATTTTAAATTTACAATTATACCCACATATTTAACTAATTTGCCAAATTTTCCAAATCCCACTCTCGCTTTGGAGTAGGGACTAGAAAATCCCAATTGAAAAATTACTTACGTCAAAATAACGACGATGACGACTAGAACCGTGTGGTGGTACCCATTCGCTGATTTAACAGTAGATTTAAAGCAAAATTAAAAAAATGGGAAAAAATTACCTTTCCCCAAGAGCAGTGCCTAAGTCGTTCCCACAATCAATCTGCTCAAGTAGAAATGTCAGTAACGGAACCAGGAATCCAACGGCACCTTCCATTTCCCAATCCGCTGCAAAT
This sequence comes from Malania oleifera, assembly GCF_029873635.1. Classification (NCBI taxonomy): domain Eukaryota; kingdom Viridiplantae; phylum Streptophyta; class Magnoliopsida; order Santalales; family Ximeniaceae; genus Malania; species Malania oleifera. The sequence goes on along the minus strand of NC_080422.1, from coordinate 37,928,723 downwards.
TTACCAAGAAATTGAGAGAAGGAGAGAGACGGAGACGGAGTGGCTGGAGCTGCGCAAGAATGAAATTTCAGGGGGTGCGTGTCTGTTCTGCTTTTCCTTCTTTCTTTCTTCTTTCTTATTTTGTTTTTAACCTTACAGGTGTGTGTGTGTGTGTGTGTGTAAATATATATATACATATATTATATAACTAATTACCTATATATATATATATATGTATATCTTATTTCAATTAGTTTTTAGTTTTTTTTTTAATCATATGTAATAAAATTTTAATTTAATTACTAATTATTTAATTATTTAATTTATCTTAATTTAATTTAATTTCTTAAATTTTAAATTTTTTTTCCTTTTTTTCCATGCCATTCCTTTTATTTATTTATTTTTATTTTATTTTATTTTTTTTCCAAATTATTTTAATCCTTTTAAATTTTCGGGTCTTTACATTAGCAACCTCTGAGTCACTACAGTCTGATTCTGAGTAGCTACTGCTAAGTTTATCCCATGATGTCCCAGCGTTCATGGTCTTCTTCTTTTTCTTAGCCTCCTTTTTCAGTAATGGGCAATCTGGTTTGATATGCCCGACCTTGTTGCAGTTATAACACGTGGGATCATTTGATTTTTCTTTTTTTTTTTCTAGACTCTCACTTTTCAATTATAGACTCCCTATATCTTTTATATGGCTTTCTGTTCTTCTTGAAAAATCTACTAAATTTTTTAGTTAGTATAGTCATTTCATCATCAGTGTCAAATTCACTGCTTTCACTAGATGTGTTAGTGGAGGCTTTCAATGTAGCCACCTTCTTAGCCCTATTATGCTCATTAAGTCTCTCATTAATGGTTAATTCATAAGTGATCAGTGAACCTATTAATTCATCTAATGTCATAACCTTAAGGTCTCTACCCTCAACAATGGTTGTAGCTTTGGCTTCCCAAACAAAAGGTAAGTCTCTAAGGATCTTCCTAATCATCTCATATGTGGGATAGGTCTTTCCTAATGCATGTAGTGAGTTTATGCTATATGTGAATCTAGTGTACATGCTTTGAATAGACTCACCTACATTCATCCTAAAGGCCTCATACTTACTAGTCAACATATCTATCCTACTATCTTTCACATCTCTAGTACCCTCATATATGACTTCTAACTTATCATATATTTCTTTTGCAGTAAAACATGCTATAATTCGGTTAAATTCATTTACATCAAGACTACAGTACAAAATATTCATAGCAATGGCATTTAGACAAACAACTTTCATATCATCATCATCATACTCATCCTCGGTCTTAGGAACCCTAGTAGCACCCTTAGTTTTCATAGGGACATAGTTTCCCTTAAAGACAATCCTCCACACCTTACAATCAGTATTTTGAAGGTAGATGCACATCCTCTGTTTCCAGAAGGTGTAATTAAGACCACTGAAAATAGGAGGCCGTGTGGAAGATGGCCCCTCATTTAAAGGGGTCACTGAGCTCTGAGCCATAAGTGATCTTTTGCAAAATAACAGCTAGTCAATGTTACGTGGTTTTGATACCAATTGTTAGCTTTACCATGATCCCAAGAGGGAGAGTGAATTGGTATTTTTAAAATTTAATCCCTGGGTAAAAATCCTAACAATAGTATATTCACAACCCTATGGTCAATCTAGTGCAAGTAATGTAAATATATGCCAAAAATTAAATAAAGGAATTTAATTAAGCAAACATGCACCAGAAAGTAAAGTAAGAGTGACATGCAGAAATATTATCAAGGTTTGGCCAATTACCTACGTCCTCGCCTTGGTAAACAAGCACAAGGATTACCAATATAATTGCTCACTTAAATGGGTGGAGCGGCATCTAAACAGACCAAGTCAATTAGCACAGGGCTAACCTTAACCTTTACAACCAATCCTTACCAGACTGGATTACAGCCCCCTCAAGCCACGCTTGGAAACACTCAGATTTTACAATCAAAGAATATCGGTGCAGTGATTGTGCTTTCCTGTAAAGCAGATATGTACCCAGATACGCTCAATCACATATACCACAAAATGATTTAATATGTAAGCTCAGTGTGGTTTAATATATCAACTCTCAAATATATATTTTCTATCAATGTAATCAATGCGTGAGAGTGGAAACCAGTATAATCTTTGTATCTCAAGATATTCAATCAACGTGCTTAAACAAAAATGTCAATCAAGCCTCAAATATTTCAATCAGCAGAATATCTCAATTGTGTAAATATCAGACAATGTATATGCTTGGTTTGCAAAAGATATTTAATCTTTGTATTCAACAAATGATATGTAAGTCAATGAAAATTGCAACAAAGATTAATATCATATAAACAAATATCCTTTCAAAAGAGCGTCAAGATAAATCACCCAAGATATTTGAAAATATTTTGAGAAAGTTTTTGCAATCCAAAAATAAATACAAACTTCCCAAGATGATATTGTAACCATTACAAACCCTTTATATGAATGAAATATATTACAACATAAAAATTGGGTCTTCAATCTTCACTTTCTTCCATGTGCATTAAGATCTTTCAATTTAACTTCCTGCACATAACCTCAAACAGCCATTAGAAATAATGAGTATTTGTCATAATCAAAATCAGGCTTGACCTATAAGGTCGACACCATCCCTAGCTATGAAAATTTGAAATTGGTGGATTTCTTTCCACTTTGGTTCTTGGCCAAATGCTGGGATTGGAAACATATCACTCTTGCAAATCCTTCAAATAATTTTATAAAATCAATCAAATTTCCTCCCTTTATTGCTTGATTTCTTTATGACTTTGTGTGCAGGCACACATTTCACCTTCTCGAAGGTCCCTTGGATATTCCCTGTATCTCCTCATATTTTTTGTTTTCCCCCTGTATTCTATATTTCTCATGTATTCTTATGTATTTCCTTGTATTATAATGTATTTCCCTATATTTTTTATGTATCTCCTTGTATTGCTATAAACATTAAAAAAAAATTATATTTAAGTCTAATTAAAATTTGGTGTCTATGCCGAACTAACCTAAAGTAAGATTCTTATGAAATGATAATGGCAAATGCATAAAACTTACAAGAAGATATGAAAGAATCAAGTGGAATGGAATAAAGAAAGTGGTGGATGAAATGAATGCCCAAAACAATTGAAAGCAAGAAAGAATCAAATGAAGAATGATTTCTCTAGTTTTGTAGATGTTTCCAAATCTATTTTTCCACTGTGTGCATACATGAAAAATGCCCAGGGATAACCTATTATAGATCAATCCAATGAAGGGAATAAAGTGTTCAAATTTGAATTTCAAATTCAAAAATTAACTTAACTACCCAATACAAGTTAGGATAGTTACCATAATCCTAACCGTTGCAAAGACACCTATCAAAGGTCAGGGACATATGAAAAATCTGGGGAATCTAGTCAATCATAAGAAAACACACATATTTTCAAAATTATCCATATTGGCCAATCCTTTTTGAAGGACCGATCGACCGCCAATGGGTTTGCACCAACCGTTTCACGCATTTGCAAACAAAACTCATGGGAAAAATGACCGATCAACTACCTATGGGCTTGTGCCAACTATTTACACATACATGAACAAAACTCAGGAGAAAAAGGACTAGTTAAGTGATTTGTGGATTTTTTGTTGGAATTGGTGTATTCCCAAGAGGAGGTTGAATTGGAAATTTAAAACTTTCTCCTAAGTCAATTCAGATTTCTTAAGCAGTATTGTGCAAACCTAGGGTCTTTCTATACAATCATAAACTCAGTCAAATATTTAAACAATTAAATGTAAACATTCAAGTGCTGAAATTTAAAGTGTTGAAAATAAAAGAAGACACCAAAAATGTTATTGGAGTTCGGCCAATATTGCCTATGTCCCCGCCTTAAGTCACGACTCAAGAATTCTACTAGTTGCTCACTTCACGGGTGGAGCGACACCATTTACAACACCTTACTAAGATGGTGCACCTAGTTCTCTTAACCGAGTTTGAACTAGTGCGAGACTAGTCACAGGGCTAGTCTCCCTTTCGATCATACACCGAGAATACAATAGATAATCCAATAATTTTCGTGTACAAGGAAATGTTTCTACTGCAAACAGATGTGTACAAAAATAAGCACAAATACACTCACGTACGATATGCAAATGAGCTCAATATGAGAATGTGTATTTTTCACTAAAAAATATTTCTCAATAAAGACCGAGCGTGAAAAATGATTTTCTTACTAACAAGAGTAAGAGACCATCCAAGCAAAGATATTAAAATAAGAATTTGCTCAATGTACCCTTTTCAATATGTCAAGAGTTTTCCCAAAAAGTAGTTTTAAAGCTTAGGGGAACTAGGATTCTTGCTCAAAAATAATTTTGCAATGAAGAATATATGAGCCTTTGAAGTCTTGCAATATGTGTGCAAGATTCACGAGCAATAAACAAGTTTTCTCCAAAGATATTATCAATGAATATATATGAAGAAAACTTTGATTTACTCTTAAAAATAAGATTAGATAGAATAAACAAGATATGAGAGTAAACAATATGATCTATAAAAACAAATGCCCAATATAACTATAATGCTCTCTTGAAGATAGTTTTTTCAAAGTAATAATAAAGAGAGGATAAAAAATGAGTATAAAAATTTGAGAGAATTTTTCTTAATGATTTTTCTAATCTCATGCTAATTAAGACAAATGAAGAGGTATATATAGACTTGGAGGAAAATATGACTGTTGGGGATATGGATGTCATTTTAGAAAAAGATTAATGATATTTAATTAAAATTAACTTCGCTTACTTGCGGTAAAAAATTAACCAACCTGAGAGGTTTGGTTAACCATATTCAAGATTCGGTCGACCATATTGCTGAGTTCGGTCGACCGGTGCATTTTTGAACTAAGATTTTGGTTGACCATATTAAGGCGATTCTAAACCCTCCGAGGTTTAGTCGACCAAGGCATGTTCGGTTGGCCAAATTTTATGGTTCGGTCAACTAGATTTGATTTGAACTAAAGGTTCAGTCGACCAAGGCATTGAGAATCACCCACGTGCCACTTTGGTCGACCGTAAGTGTCAAGGTCATTTAAAAGTTGTCGATCGAATAATCAACAGTTGACTTTGCTGGGAGGTTCGGTCGACCAAATCTTCTATGAAGGTTCGAGTTCGGTCGACCGAACACACTTAAAGTGTGCATTTAAGTCCTGATTTTCATTTAAAGTCACCCATCTTCATATAATTATAATTTCTAAGTTATAGGAGCCTTTTCATGTGATGTTTAGGGACCTAAAGTCAATCTACGGTCTTTGAGCTAACCCTACAAATCCAGTCATTTGGTTCCCTATGGCCAATCTACGGTCATGTTAAGCTTATCATTCACATCATGCATGCTCTACTGCATTCTTGGAATATGACAGGTGATATGAGCTTTTAAGTTAAATTCTGGCTTCCATTTTCCCTTTCCTTATGTATGCTGAAATTTAAGTGTGTTCACATACTAAATACACACATAAAATACTGATGTTTCATCAGCATCGAAACAAAGATCGGACTCAAAAAACCAACAATTTCATATTTCTCCCTTATTTAACTTGAAAATTTATATATTTCAGCCTAGTTGTTATGTGGTTGGTAAAAAATGACTATCGATAAATTTGAAGAAATACAAATAAAATTACCAAAACAAGAGTGAGATGTCATTTGGAAATATCTTAAAACTCAAGTTAAGAGTACGCAAATAGAACAAGAGAAGAATAAATAGTCTTGCACACCAAAGACCGTTTACATTTTGTCCATCTTTCAATTCTACTTAATCTTCAACTAGTAAGCTATCAGTTTTCACTTTTCCTGCAATTGTTTTCTATTCATTCCAATTTCCTTTTTTTTTTTTTTTTCTTTTTTTACATTTAAGAGTTATTATTTAGTGCATTCGATTAAATTTTTTCATTGTCGTTATGATTCAATAACGAAAATCATTTTTCTTTACCTTTGTATTGCATGTGTTTCTTGAAACGGACAACTTACCAGAATTCCCAGATATCTCTCTCACCTAAAATCCCCGACAGGCACATGTTAGAAACTATTTAATGGAGGAGCATTCGTGCACGCACAATTAACTGCATGAATCAATTGATCAGATGCCTCTTGTGGCTTATTGGACTAATGAACAATTATATAGCTGCCTTGACTTGCTTTATGGGTTCTGCAGTAGCCAAGCTATAAGATGCCAATGCCAAGGTTAGGTGGACATTAATTAGTTAGATAAGAAGAGAAAGTTCATATACAAATTAATTGTTATGTTGACATATGTATAAACCACACTTATGCATTGTCCATGAACTAATCAATTGGGCAGGCAGCATGCCAAAGTGCCAACCACGTTAACAATTTATGGTAGACTTTGCTACACTATGGCAATTAATATTAACAGTACAACTTAATTGTTAAGGAAGAGAGGGGTTATGGAGCCCCCAAGGGCATGACGCGGTGGAAAAACATCAGTACGTAAGGAGTATTGGGGGTTCAATTCCAAGTAGATGCACTCATCAACTCAGCGGTACCTGTGGATGATGAGAGTTTACTCTGAGAGCCAGTGGGGTGATTACGCGTCACAGTTGTGTAATTGTTTCATGCATTTAAGATCATAATTTTAATTAAAGTGCCCAATTTTGTCTAATAGTTTAATCATTGAGCTCACCCAATAATTTTAAGATAATTATCCTATCTGTTGCCAAACATTTATGAACACTCATGTTTGATTATTGCAGGATAGTTTTTTTGAACATTAAATTTGAAATTAGAATGTGCGCGGGTCATGAGCATGAAGATGTGTCATGCATATGAGGCGGAGTCCAAGTCAAGACTGTGAGAATTCAGGATTTTCAGGAACATTAAAGGATAATTTTCAGAAGCCGAGTCATGCATGCAAAGAGAGGTCGTTTCGATACCACTTCATAATCTATGCGTAACTCTCTCATATGACCTCCGATTCAGATGATTCAAGATGTCGTACAAAGAAAAAAAAATGCTCTACAATTTTCATGTTTTGCGTTCCATGAAATACTGGCTGTATCAAGGTTGAAATCAGATATGAAGTTACTATATGCTGTTTTATGGACTATTTTGACAATTCTCTGTAATCTGGGCATAACTTTCTCGTACGAGCTCTAATCAAGACGATTCAAAATTTTGGGGAAATCTAAGAAAGGGTTCTACAACTTTTTTGTTTTGAGTTTTGAGAGTTAAAGGCTATAGGAGGGTCAAAATTGGGCTTGATTGCGGAGGGCAGACCGTATGCCTTTGAAAAAAAGAAAAAAAAGTGAGATGTGACCCGGCCATGTAGCCGGGTCATCTTAGCATGCGCTGGGTGAGGTAGTGGACACAAAGAAAAGAAAGAAAAGTCAAAATAAAAAAGGAGGATTTTGAAAAAAAAAAAAAAAGGAAAAAGCAAGGAGGCATATTTTTGTAGGGTTTCTTTGGGGGGAGTTGAGGGGAAGGTTTAAAAAGGGGGACAGAAGGTGGTGCGTTGGGAGGAGTCTTTTGGGGGATGAATTTTTTTTTTTTTTTCTGGGAGAGGCCGCACCAGAGAAGGAGGATTTTCTTTTGGAGCGCACAAAGAAAGGGAGTCGTAGAGGGGTTTCTTGGAGACTCTCTTGTCTTGGCGTCTCTCTTCTTTGAGGCCATGGAGGCATCCGTCCCGAAAGATCTTCTGTCTTGGAGTCGTTTAGAGGTGATGCGCTGCATTGAAAACAATAGGAGCAGCGGTAAAGGAGGGCTGGCGACATAGAAAAATAAAATCTTTTCGGAATCGAAAGGCGGTGAACAACGGCGGTGCTCAAGGTGTTCGCGGCACGCAACGGCAGTGCTACGAGTGTTGATTTTTTCTCTACTCTCAAAATAAAAGAAAACATGGTGAAATCTTTATTGTTGGATTTAATTTTCATAATGAACTAATTTTTGTATTCTAGGAAAACGATGTAACCCGGTTTTAAACTATACTTGCTCGTTAATGCTAATTTGAAGTAGTTTTCCTTTATGTTAGTTTGAGTTATTCTGCGCTTAATGGTTTTAATTAACTAGTCATTAATTAAATGATATTAGCCTTGTGATTTGCTATCAAAGGGGGGGATTATAGGATAGATCTTGGATAATTTAGCATACGTAAATATATAGATTGAAAGACTTGTATGAACCTATGTAGCATTAAAAATCGAGGGTCTTATTGCATTCTTGCGTTATTAATTTGCATAATCTTATGTTAAATAATAAACAAGAATAGGTTCTGATTGGCTATCAAAAGAGGGTTTTGGAAAAATTGGAGATTTGCTAACAAATAGATAATACGAATTCGAATTGGCTAGATGAGTAAAGCATAGTGAGAAACTAGGTGAAATCGCTTTCTTAGAAGTTTTCACCATCATTAATTTGTTACGTATCAACCGACTTTATTTTATCTTGAATAGTTTATTTAAAATAGGCATATTTCAATTTCGCAGTCTAAAATTATTAATCTTTCTAAATAAAATCAAGGTTAGTTTAATTTCGGTTCTTAGTAAAACTAAGACTTCAATCCCTGAGGATGATACTCTACACATCATTATATTATAAGACTATGATATTGTGCACTTACAGTTTGCACCGATCACGAGGACCGTGGATGGTGAGAGTTTGCACTATGAGCCAGCGGGGACTGTAACACCCCAACCCACCATGTGGAACTCAGAGTGCTACTTTAGTAACGTCTGTATACCTGATATCAAACTCATCATATAAAATGTAGCAAAAATAAAAGATACAGTCTCCAAAATCTATTACCAGAGTTCTATACTACCTTTATATATACAAAAGTTTCCAAAATCCTTATTACAAACCAACGTACTATACTTATACAAAAACAAATTCAAACTATACCCACTACATACATAAACTAAACGACTAGTTCGGCCCCTTTAGTCCGCTAAACACAATCTCTGGTGTTTCTTGGAAAAATAATTTGTATATTGGGGTGAGACATTTCTCAGTAAGAAAGACTAAGTTAAAATTAGTGTGTGGCCAGCATGAATTTTAGTGTATACTGAAAATAACTAGTTCCTCATTTATCCAAAAATATCATTTAAAAACATATAGTCATTCCATACAGTTGAAAAAATTCTTTTTTCCTTTCGACAGTATAAACTAGTTCAGTAAATATTTAACACCATTTACATAAATCCACAGATATGCATATAGGATAACTCCATGTGACTAACAACATTTACTTCCCCCATGGCACGGGTTGTGCGGCCCAGAGGCTGGACTAAGCCTGGGTGATTAGCCTAAAACAAAGTCAAAACATCATCCTCTGCATGTACATCTGCAGGCATCCATAGCCAAGCCGCAGGTCTGACACCCTTACTTTAACCTCATGCAAGTAGTCGGCTATGACCCCCTACACTTCAATCCAGAACAGTGTGAGTGCACAAGGTCTAATAATTAATCACTAGCAACGATACCGTGCTCACATAACAACTGGTCCCTAGGGTTCCTAAAGCATATCATGCAATTTAAGTAATAAAATTTGTAATTTAAATCATTTCGTTTTACACCTGCCATTTAATAAAAACCCAACCTCCTGCCATTAAATAAACCCCGCTCACAGCCGTTAAATAAAACCTGAACCCCGACCATCATATAAAACTGAGCCCCCGACAGTCATATCAAATCCCTATATTATTCACAAGTAGTTACAGCATGTTTCACAAACAGTTTCAGTATATTTCACAATCATTCCCAAATTCGGTTTCACGATAAACCATAAAATCATTCACCTATCATACATTTTTAGTATTCAAACACAATCCAGGAGACAACCAAGAAAACATTGTATTTTTAGTTCGTGAGATAAATCAAATTTTCCACCGTTCATATTATTCAAAATACGGTACCATTTATCCTAAGTTTGTAAAATCTCTGTTGAACGGTTGGTTTTCAAAATAATCTTTGAACTCATAAATAAATAAAAATATAATAGTTTAATTAGTTCATATTTAATAGAAATCTTGACTTAACTTAATCCCCTTACCTGATTCTTGAAAGGTCTGGTAAAAATTCCAACCCATGCCCGGAGCGTTCAAAACTCCAAACCCTAAAATTACATTATCCCCAATAAAATCAACTCAACCCCAAAATTATAATTTCCTTACTATTCCCAGGCTCACAAAATTCCAAATAACTATTTAACATTTCTAAGCCTATAAACTCCAAATAAATAATTAAATTCCCAAGAATAGAAAATTTGCTAAATTCCCCAAATCTTACCCTAACCTTGGAGTGGTGTCTAGAAAACCCAAATTGAAAATCCACTCCGGTTAAAATGATAACGATCGAGGTTAGGACCTAGTGGTGGTGTCCAATCGTCGATTTGGCCAAATATTTAAGGAAAAACTAAGGAAAGGAAAAGGATTTACCTTACCCCAGGTGTGGCGCCAACGTCGCTTCTACGACAAATCCACTAAAGTAGGAATGTCGGTAGCGGAGAATGGAATCCAGTGGTATCTTCAATTTTTCGTTCGGTGCCCATTTGACCGATGAAATTGAGGAAAGAGAGAGAGAAGATGAGGAGATGTTCAGGGGGGCGGCCTGTTTAGAAAAAAAAAAAATCAATCCTTGCTTTAAGAAGGATTGAATATATACATACATGCATACATATATATATATATATATATATATATATGTATAGTGTTAGATTATTATATTATATTATTATATTATAGTATATTAATATATAATTATATTATATTATTTAATTAATAATTATTATTTATTTAATTTAATTCTTTTATTATTTCTTTTTTATTTCTTTTTTACACTTCCATGCATATTAATTTTCTGGAGCATTACATCCTCCCCTTCTTATATAAATTTCATCATCAAAATTTGCTAACTATTACCGATCACATCCTTAACTCATGATCCCTATCTACAGAATAGTCGGTAGTCACCCACATAGCGGTCCCGTCCCAAGTTTATTAACTACCCTTACTTATGGCGGAGGAATACCGTGGTTACATACAATGTCTTGGGAGATTACAATAACCATAACAAATCTCTTCCCAAAGACCATTCATAAACAAAACCAATAACAAACCAGATAAACAAACCTACTCTAAATAACCTATACTCAAAACTGTACACCTACTTACCTACTGCTAAGCCTTGCTGAAAAGTTATGGGTGCTTCTGGCGTATTTTCATTTCTAACTCCCAAGAAGCCTCCTCAACTGCATGATTTTGTCACAACACCTTCACTAACGGTATATCCTTAGTACGCAGTTCCTGTATTTTTTAATTGAGAATTTGAACTGGTACCTCCTCGTATGCCAAAGCATCCCTGATCTTCAACAACTCATAATTGATCACATATGTGGGGTCTGGAACGTAACTCCTTAACATGGACACATGGAACACGTCGTGTATCCTAGACAATGCTGGGGGTAATGCTATCCTATACGCCGCCAAACCAATCCTCTCCAAAATCTTGAACAACCCCAGCCCCATCTATCTAGGGCTCAGCTTGCCCTTCTTTCCATACCTTATCACCCCCTTCATCAGAGCAATCCTCAAGAACACCATATCACCTATCTCGAATTCTAACTCTCATCAGCGAGTGTCCGCATAACTCTTGACTACTTTAATCCTCTCCCTGATAAGCTCGACCTTTGCAGAGGCCTGTTGAACAAGTTATTGCCCCAAAATCTGCTGCTCGCTTACTTCATCCTAATACAATGGAGATTGGCACCGACGACCATACCAATGTTGGTCGGGTGACTGTTATTGTTTGCAAACTCAACCAACAGCAAATATCGAATCCAACTACCCCCAAAATCTAGTACACATTCTTGTAGCATATCCTCGAGAATATGAATGGTTCGTTCAGACTGTCCATTCGTCTGCGGGTGAAATGTAGTACTAAAAGTGAGTTAAGAACCTAATGCTCCCTGCAAACTCTTCTAGAATCGGGAAGTGAATCTAGGAACCAAATCTAAAATGATGGACACGAGAACGTCATGCATTCTGACTATGTCCTGAACATAGAGTTATGCCAGCTTATCCATGGTGTAACTGGTTTTAATCAGAATAAAATAGGCAGTCTTTGTCAATTTGTCAACAACTACCCATATGACATTCTGCCCATGTACTACTGAAGGCAATCTCGATACAAAGTCCATTGAGATATGCTCCCACTTCCATGTAGGGATGTCAAGTGGTTGAAGTGGTCTCGCTGACCTCTAGTGTTTTTCCTTCACCTACTGATATGCCAAGAACTATACGACAAATCTAGAAATCTCCCTCTTCGTGTTACTCCACCAGAATGATTCTTGCAGGTCTCTATACATTTTAGAACTCCTTGGATGCACTGTATAGAGAGAGTGATGTGCCTCCTCCAAAATGGTCCACTCAATCTCAGCGTCATTTGGTACACACAACCTAGTGTGAAATCTAAGAACTCCATCCTCAGAAACATTGAAGTCTGTTTGCTGCTCACCCCGTATCTTCTCTACAATTTCCATCAACTCTATGTCTTTCAGCTTAGTTGTCCTGATCCTCTCCCATAAGGTCAGTTGAACAACCAGGCAAGAAATGAACACCTAATGATATGCTTCCACTAACTCTACACCCAACCTCTCCATGTCCATCCAGATCTAATGCACAGCTATAACTGCTGAGGTTAACGCACCCACTAATTTCCAGCTCAACGCATCGGCTACCATGTTAGCCTTTCCTAGGTGATAACTAATGGTACAATCGTAATCCTTTATCAACTCAGACCATCTCTTTTGCCTCATATTCAACTGTTTCTGGGTGAAAAAGTTGTTGAGACTCTTATGGTTAGTAAAGATCTCGCACCTTTCACTGTATAGGTAGTGCCTCCCGATCTTTAATGCAAAAACTACTACTGCTAGCTCCAAGTCATGCATAGGATAGTTCTTTTCGTACTCTTTCAGTTGACGAGAAGCGTATGCAATAACTTTTCCTTACTGCATCAAGACACATCTAAGTCCTTTCTGCGATACATCGCTATAAATAACAAATCTACCCTCACCTGATGAAATGGTCAATACTAAAGCAGTGACTAGACGCTGCTTCAACTCATAGAAACTCTGCTCATATTCACCGGTCCAATCAAACTTCACGTTTTTCCTCTTGAGCCATATCAGAGCGCCTGATAACCTGGAGAATCCCTCAACAAAATAGCGATAATTTCCGGAATCCCAAGAAACTTATGACCTCCTGCATGTTCTTTGGCCTTACCCAATCAACTACGTATTTTATTTTGCTCGGGTCCACTGAAACCCTCTTCTTAGACACTACATGTCCTTGAAATGCAACCTGCTCCAGCCAGAATTCACATTTCTTGAATTTAGCAAATATCTTCTTCTCCCTAAGCACCTTGAGTACCAGTTTCAAATTAGCTTCATGCTCCTAAAGGCTCCTCGAGTAAACCAGAATATCATCTATGAATACAACAACAAATTGGTCCAAGTACTTATGGAACACCCTATTCATTAGGTCCATGAATGTTGCAGGTGCATTCGTCAATCCGAACGACATAACCAAGAACTCGTAATGTTCATACCGAGTTCGAAAAGCAGTCTTTGGTACATCATCTGATTTAACATTCACCTGACGATATCCAAATCGCAAATCGATCTTAAAGAAGATCTGCATGCGTTGAAGCTAATGAAACAGGTCGTCAATTCGGGGTAACGGGTACTTATTATTCACTGTTACCTTATTAATCTCTCTATAGTCGATGCACATCCTCCTTTACCCATTCTAATTTTTCACAAACAACACCAGTGCACCCCAGGGTGATACACTCATTTTGATAAATACCCTGTCGAGAAGCTCTTGTAGCTACTCCTTTAGCTCCTTTAGTTCAACTGGAACCATTTTGTATGGGGCTTTGGAGATTGGTGTTGTCCCTAGGATCAACTCAATTGCAAACTACACCTCATGATCAGGAGGCAATCTTGGTAAGTCCTTTGGAAAAACATATGAGAACTCCCTTACCATGGGAATATCCTCCATCTTAGGTTCCTCCCTCAGTGCTTCTTTCACGAATGCTATGTATCCCTAGAATCCCCCCAATAGTAGCCTTTTTTCCTGAATAGCGAAAAGGATCTGTGGTTCAGAGCGCACACACGACTCAACAAACATGAACTCCTACTCCCCAGGAGGTTTGAACACTTACTCCTTCCCGCAACAGTCAATGCTCACATAACTAGATGCTAACCAGTCCATGCCCAGAGTAACATCAAAACCATGCATGTGAAAAAAAATCAAACTAGCAGGAAACACTCTCCCTTGAATCTCCACTGGGTAATCCCTGATCACTTTGTTACACACTACCACTGACCTTGCTGGTGTGACCACTGCTAACTCAGCCTCTAACAACACAGTCTCTACCTTACACAGTTTAACAATCCCCCGAGACACAAATGAGTGGACTGCATCTGAATCAAATAACACAACAACACTACTTGACGACATGGAAATAGTACGTGTCACCACATCATTGGCGTTCTCAGCATTTCCCAGCATAAGAGAGTACACCGGTGCCTGGGTGGTGCCCCTTTGGTGATCACCTCAAGGTGCCTAGTTACCACCCCAATACTAATGCTGCAGTGGTGCATAATTCAATGTCGCATGGCAGTCCCATGCTAGATGTACTACCCCACCGCACCAGTAGGAAACAATTGATCCTCCCCTGCACTCGTCCCAATGCCTTTGATGGCATCTAGAACAGATTGGACACTGTGAACCCCATTGATGGCCTTGGTACCCCACCCCTTATCGTTGGCCCAAGAAATTACCAGGCCGCTTCCATAAGCCCTGGCTAGTTCTGGTTCACCACTCTCTCCCCCTCCTGAATGCTGGCCTCAATTGCCATGGCCTGATCCACCAACTCAAGAAAGCTTTGAGACAACAATGCCACCACCTCTGTGTGTATCCCCTATCTCAGTCCTTTCTCAAACATTTGGGCCTTCAGTGGCTCATTCAGAACCATTTGTGGAGCAAAATGAGATAATTCCACAAACTTGGCCGCATATTATTGTTGCACAGTCATGAGCCTTTGAGTGAGATGCAGGAACTCCTCTGCCTTAGCTGCCCGAGTGGCAGTAGGGAAATACCTATCAAAAAAGACCTCCCTAAAAAGGCTCCAAGTGATAGTCATAGGCTCTGGCTACTGCTTATCCACCAGTTTTTCCAATTGTCACCATCTCTTTGCTTCCACCACTAATTTATAGGTGGCATACTTCACCTTTAGCTCCATTGTGCACTCCAGCACCCCCAGCAGCTCCTCTATTTCCTAAACCCAATCTTCAACTGCGAATGGGTTTGGTCCTCCTAAAAATGCCGACGGACTCGCCTAAGTGAATTGCTGAAATGTCCAGTCCCGCTCAATTGATAGTTAATTGTGCTCTTTAGAGTCCCTTTTGTTCTCCTTCCTAGCCTATCGCGCTATACTTCGCAGCACTACTAAGGCATCAACATCATCCTCACTAGAAGTATCCCCTACAGCAACGATGTCCTTCCCCCTGGGATCCATCCTGTAGATGGGATAAAAACTGACTTAGAAATTCCACATTTAACATAGTTAATGCAAATATGGAATGAAGGAATTGATATAATACGCGAGTTCTAATTTAACAGTTCATATCCCAATTATGTCACAAAATCGTCAACACCTGAACACGACCCTGACATTACACACATACCCAACCTACTCAACATTTCTGCTTAAGTATCCAAGTTCCACTATCTCAACCCAGAAATGAAACCATCGATGGATTTACCTTGATTTTCTTGAAATCATCATTCCTGGAAAAGCACAAAAAACCGTCAAGGATCTCCACCTCCAAGCTTCCAAATCGAAACCCGATCTAACCTACCCATTCCTATCCTTAATTTATCTTAACCTATACTCTGGTAATTATCAACTGTCAAAGTCTACAGAACCTAGCAAACCTAGGCTCTGATACCACCTGTAATGCCCCGACCTGCCATGTGGGGCCTAAGGTGCTACTTTAGTAACATTTGTGTACTTGATACCAAACTCATCATATAAAATGCAATGGAAATAAAAGATACAATCTCAAAAATCCATTACTAGAGTTCTATACTACCTTTATACATACAAAAGTTTCCAAAATCCTTATTACAAACCAATGTACTATATTTATACAAAAACCAATTCAAACTATACCCACTACATACATAAACTAAACGGCTAGCTCGACCCCTCTAGTCTACTAAACACGATCTGTGGTGTTCCCTGAAAAGATAATTTATATATTGGGATGAGAAACTTCTCAGTAAGGGAGATTAAGTTAAAATCAGTGTGTGGCCAACATGAATTTTAGTGTATACTAAAAAATAACCAGTTCCTCATTTAACCAAAAATATCATTTAAAAACATATAGTCATTCCATACAGTTGAAAATATCCTTTTTCTTTTTGCCAGTATAAACCAGTTCAGTAAATATTTAACACCATTTACATAAATCCACAAATATGCATATAAGATAACTCCTTGTGACTAACGCCATTTACTTCCCCTATGGAACAGGTTGTGCAGCCCTAAGGCTAGACTAAGCTTGCGCGATCAGCCCAAAACAAGGTCAAAATATTATCCTCTACAAGTACGTCTACAGGCATTCACAGCCAAACTACAAATCTGACGCCCTTACTTCAACATCACGTAGGCAGTCAGCTGAGACCCCTCTACACTTCTATCTAAAGTAGTGTGGGTGCACATGGTCTAATAATCAATCACTAGCAATGGTACCGTGCTCACATAACAACTGGTCCCCAAGGTTCCTAAAGCATATTATGCAATTTAAGTACTAAAAACTGTAATTTAAATCATTTCATTTTACACCTGCAATTTAATAAAAACCCGGCCCTCCGCTGTCAAATAAATCTAGCTCATAACAATCAAATAAAAGCTGACTCCCGCTAGTCATATAAAACCTGACCCCTAGACGTCAAATAAATCCAGCTCACAGCTGTCAAATAAAACCGGGCACCCAGCCGTCATATCAAATCTCTGTATTATTCACAAGCAGTTCTAGTATGTTTCGTAAACAGTTTCAGTATATTTCACAATCATTCCCAAATTTGATTTCACAATAAACCATAAAATCATTCACCTGCCACACATTTTTAGTATTCAAACACCATCCAAGAGACAACCAAGAAAACATTGTATTTGTAGTTCGTGAGATAAATCATATTTTCCACCGTTCATATTATTCAAAATACGATACCATATATCCTAGGTTTGTAAAATCCCTATTGAATGGTTGGTTTTCAAAATAATCTTTGAACTCATAAATAAATAAATATATAACAATTTAATTAGTTCATATTTAATAGGAATCCTGACTTATCTTAATCCCCTCACCTAAATCATGAAAAGTTTGGAAAAAATTCCAACCCACGCCCAGATCGTTCAAAACTCGAAGCCCTGAAATCACATTATCCCCAATAAAATCAATTCAACCCCAAAATATAATTTCCTTAATATTCTTACACTCACAAAATTCCAAATAACTATTTAACATTTCCTAAGCCTATAAACTTCAAATAAATAATTAAATTCTCAAGAATAGAAAATTTGCTAAATTCACCAAATCTTACCCTTAGCCTTGGAGTGGTGCCTAGAAAATCCAAATTGAAAATCCACTTCGGTTAAAATGACGACAATTGAGGCTGGGACCCCATGGTGTCTGATTGTCATTTTGGCTAAAGATTTAAGCAAAAACTAAGGGAAGGAAAAGGTTTTACCTTACCCCATGAGTGGTGCCTACGTTGCTTTTACGACAAATCCTCTCCAGTAGGAATGTCGGTGGTGGAGAATGGAACCCACTGGTTTCTTTTGTTTTTCGATCGGCGCCCATTTGACCGATGAAATCGAAGAAAGAGAGAGAGAAGATGAGGAGACGTTTAGGGAGGGCGGCCTCTCTGGAAAAAAAAAAAATCAATCCTTCCTTGAGGAAGCATTGAATATATACATATACATATATATATATATATATATATATATATATATAACATAGATTATTATATTATATTATATTAATATATTATTATATTATATTATTTAACTAATAATTATTATTATTTAATTAATTTAATTATTTAATTTAATTTAACTTAAATTATTTTTTTATTTTTTTATTTTTACACTTCCATGCATATTAATTTTCTAGGGCGTTACAGGGACCATGGATGGTGAGAGTTCTTTGTGAGCCAGCGGGAACTGGGAATGATAATGGAGATATGTCTCGGGGGTCAAGTTAGTCGAACGTCCAATTAATGCACAGAAGTTGTGTCCGCATCCGAACTTTGCCTTGATCAGTGAGACCTGGGGGCAGAGGACGCTGATCCACAAGTTTGGTGCCGCACCAGGGGGTCCGAAGGGCTCATTTGTGGTTGGAGTTCCTATGTTATAAAAAAAAAAAGGGTTATGGAGGCGATGTCCAAAACACAATGATCCAAAAATAAACCATCCCCTTATACAATCAATACTAAGTAAAATAATTAATTATCTAAAAATAGAAATACATAGCAACTAAACACACAAAACCAGTCAAAGAATCACAAAGAGAACACCAAGATTTACGTGAAAAACCCTTTAGCGTAAAGGGAAAACCACGGGACTGAAGTTCACTTTCAATCTTCCACTGTTTCAAAATAGTAGGTTACAATATGTCTTTCCTAATTAAAACTAGAGGCATATGTCAACAACAATTATCAAGAATCACAAATTCTTGGTATAAAAAATAATATGAGTCATCACCATCAAGGTGGAATCAAACTTACATGAGAAATGGCGACCAAATGACAATCATACCGACCAGAATGAAGGATGAGTCACGAATAATTTTTCAAAATTTTCAATTAATCAAATAAGAAATAACCATCCGATCGTCAAGATTAAGATTACTAAGCAAACACCTTCAATCCTGAAATTTCAGCAAACTTTTTTCTTCTCTCCTGCACTCTTTTCTTGACTATCCTAAGGATACACCTAGCATCCTTATAGTAATAGCTTCCCAAAATAAGGGTTTTTTTTTTCTGTTTTTTTTATTCCGCTTCTCCAAAGATGATCCACCACCTTTCAAAGAAAACCACAACCAGCTAATTAATGAACCATTCCATTCCAAAACAATAAGAGGCATACCACTAATCACCAAGATCTTTTCTTTCATTTGGACATGAATTTTATATGCACAATGGCCAAGACTTCCACGAGATCATTTTATACATGTAGGTCATGAACATTAATGAGTTGTAAAAAGTGGAATGAAGATGGATGTGGACGTGAGCCAATTATTCAAATTAATGAGTTGTAAAAAGTGCTATGAAGATGGATGTGGACGTGAGCCAATTATTCAAAATTGCCTGCCCGATGCAAAATTTTGTGGTGGAGAACCTTTGAAGGCAGATTAAGGCACATCCAGTGATTATCTCAAGGCCCACATAAATAATTAAGCATTACTATAGATGTAAACAGGGTACATATGCATGCGCATGAAACGTCATGGCCAAAGCATGCTTCTGACATTAACTAATTATTTTCTATCGTTCGAGCATTCTCTTTAAAGCGGTAATCGTTGCCAATACGTAGGTCTTAATTCTTAGGGCATCTGCTGCATGCATGCATGCATGGTTCTTAATTAAGGCTGTTCGATATATAATGAGACATTGTTTCGTAGATTGACTAAGAGTTAATGTTGCATGTTTGAGCAGGCCAACAATGAAGTTTGATTTGCAGATTTAAGTTGAAACCCTAGCTGGCCAGCAAGCACGATGTCTAGAACGCGGGGTGGTACATGGTTTTATGGATGATATTGGATTGGTCGGGACGCGTGGTAGCTATGAAGGTCGAAGTTGGTGCCGCCGCGGGCCCCCATGGTTCTTGTTTACAGTTTCTGGTTGAACTGGTAGCTGCTTCTCATCAATTTCCAACGATTAGTCACTGATATTGGGTTATCTATACTTAATTCCTCATTGCTTTTCTTTTTTGCCTTTTCTATATATTTTTTATTATATTATAAAGTTTTATATATTATTCTTGAGCTACACGCAACTCATTGTTAGGACCAGAGGAGCCCATGGGTGAGCTTAATACACATAGGTGAACACCAATTTGATCCAAAAGCTCAAGCTAATTGGGTCTTGGGTCCATCCATGTATATAAGCACTCATTATCCACTTTAATTTTTCAATATGAGACAAGCTCACAAGTGAAATTCTCAACAATCTCTCCCTCACTTGTGAGTTCCTACTCCCCCTTGAACGAAAATCGTCTCCCTTTTGGGACAATTTTCCAACAGTTGCTCAAGTAGGTCTTACCACTGGCGTCTTACGTGCCTCAAATTGCATTCCACGTGCCTCCAAACCAATCCTACCTCCCACGTCTTGACCTTATACGGATCCATCCGCAGCCTAGATGATCCTTATTGGCCTCAGTCACAAACTTGGTCCTCCAACTGTTAGCACGTCAGGAGAATTAGCTTCCCGTCTTGACTTTTACGATGTCGCTCACCCAGAGTTACCAATCATCGACTCTGATACCACTTGTTAGGACCAGAGGAGCCCATGAGTGGACTTGATACACATGGATAAACACCAATTTGACCCAAAAGCTCAAGCTAATTGGGTCTTGGGTCCATCCATGTATATAAGCACTCATTATCCACTTTAATTTTCCAATGTGAGACAAGCTCACAAGTGGAATTCTCAACACTTATTTCCAAATTTAAACCTCTTCCTTTATTGATCTTTTCCCGACATTAAAATCCTTAGGTCATGGAATGTGAAAGTTTCACTCTCTACCATTGGGATTGAGGTCTCCTAAGAAAGATCTCTAATTATACAAAGCATTAATGAAATTGAAAGAATGAATTAGAATATTTCTCTCCTCTCTTTCCTTCCTATTTTTTTCTTCTCCTTCCTTTCTAGCTTTTCTTGTACTATTTGAAATCCTAAACCAGATCCTAAGCCAACCTATAAAATTCAAAATTTTCATGAAAAATCATTTTATAGCACATGAGATTATTTAGGGATTTGGCCATAAATGAAATAGTAGTAATACCCATTTCATGATGAAAAACATTTAATTGTATTTTATACTTCTTCCATGGAGACAATCCTTAGCCCTTTTATCATCCTGTCTAAAATTTTAACCTAAGATTGCAACACAAAATTGAGTCCCAATCTATAAAGAATGTCACCTACAAGATAGATATAAACGTTCTCAAGATATGATTCTTATCTTATATTTCTAACTCCCTTAATCTAGACAGCATATTATTGGTTTAAAGTATTCTCGTAATTGTGTTTTTAGCATATCTATTTTTTGTCCTTGATATTAGCTTACAATAAGGGAATATTCTCTCTTCCTTGATATTGAGTGCATATTAGAAGAATATCACTGTGCCTTTATTGCCGTGAACATTGAATCATCTATCTTACAATCGAAGGCCTAAGGTACTTTACTTGATAAAAGTGTACACTTATGCACACACTTGTCATGAGATATTTTCTAAGGTACAAAGAAAAAGAAGAACAAAGAGAAATTCATACGCAAAGAATATCTTGAAATCTAAAATTAAATGGGATGGTACGTACATATCCAAGAAAATTTAGCCCAATGCTAAAGCAATGAATCTATTGTGTTGTTCTTTAGACTGCAAGAAGTTTAATTTTGTCTCTACATGTGAATATACTAACCTCTTGTTTGAAAAGACCTTAGATTTATACTTGCATTAGATTTGAATAGGATCTAATACAAAATTGTAAAGAAATTTGTCCAAATCCAAATTTAAGATGTAAAATCCATGCTCCCAAATGCCATGTAAAGAAATTTAGGATAAACTTGAAATAAGAAGTGAAGGTACCCAGCAAGTCATGGAATCAAAATAAAATTATGCAAGCACTTAATATTATAAGTTATTCTAATCAAGGAAAATGAAATGATTTCTACGATGTTTAGTCACTTCACTTGTACTATTAATACTATGAAGGCTTTTGGCCTATGCTATACTTATGGTGATTGCAGATACATACCCTATGTCGCAACGTCCCAAGGGCCAACCCTAAAAAAGGGATAGGATTGAACCTCTGGATTGCCTTGATTGAGTAGTGAACCCAATGTTATGTGAAGCCTGGTGTAAATGGGGTTGAGAAATGGGTCATTTTAAAATTAAATAAAATTGCCACTAACCTATTTATTTTAAGTACAGTTAGAACACCTAATTAAAATAGCACTAGTTCATTGATCGTCAAACTACATCTAGATCCAAGGAAACAGTAGTCTATGGTCTGCATCACTAGGTTTAGATTTGAGAGTACAATTATGCAAAGGGAAGCTATTAGCACCCCTTCACACCCGCTAGTGACAGTACCTCATTAGCCTAAGTTTATCTTCAAAGTTTACTAATCAAGACTTCAGCTCTTTTGTTTATTAAACATATACAACATACAATTACTACTAAAAGTCATGCAGCAATTACATGCAAGGTGTGCACCCCAAAACTTAAATATTCTAATAGTATCCCTAATGGAAGATTCAAAGTGATTAAATTAAAATTTATACCCCTAATGAGATAATTAACTACAAGAGAACTCCAATTTACTAGGCATTCCTCATATGGGTGGTGCGGCACACACACACACACATAAAAGAAAAAGGAAACATACATTCATGTAGGAAAAAAGACACACAATATGCAAAACACAAAAAAGAATAACAAAAATAACAAAAATGGATCAAAAAGGGTACTAGAATTTTTCCAAAATTTTCCCTTTTTTGAAGATTTTTCTACAATTTTTAAAGATTTTGAAGGAAATTTTTTTCATTTTTTTAATTTTTTTAATCTTTGATATTTTTTTTTATTTATTAATTTGGTCCCCTAAGAAAAAGAAGACCTAACACTTTTTCTTATTTTTTTCTAATTTGTTTCTTATTTTTTCTCAATTTTTTTGAATTTAAAATGAATTAAAATGATTTTTAAAATTATTATTAAATTTAAAAATGCATATCAGGGAGACCGAACCAGGTCAAACCAGTTCACCCAACTTGACCAGGTCAACAAGTCATACCTAAGTTGACTCGGGTCAAATCAAGTTGACTCGGTTCAATGAGAGAAAACATAAATCTACCACGTGTTGCCCATTTGTGGTGAAATATGGTAGCATATGGATGGCCCGATTTTTTATTTTTTATGGGAAAATGAGAAAGTGACACGTGACAGGGTGACACCATCATGATGTCACCTTTCATATGGCACTATTCCACTGGCTAAGAAACGAAGATACGAACTGCTCATGTGGCAGCAATCCTCCTATCCACAGAAAACACAACACAAATGACTCAACCCCAGAATAACAGCCATTTAACATTCCCTAGGCCCACACATTCCAAATAACTGATTAAATTTTCAAAACAGCTTCCTTATCCTGATTTTGGAGTGGTGCCTAGAATGCCTGAATTACGAAACCACTCCAGTTAAATTGCAAAGAACGTCACCAGGATCTCGAAATGAAGTGTCTTCTTCAATTCGGGCTTAAACCGGGCGAGAAAATTAAGAGAGAGAGAGAGAGAGAGAGAGAGAGAGAGAGAGAGAGAGAGAGAGAGAGAGAGAGTGAGTGAGTGAGTGAGTGAGTGAGTTTGATTTTTAAACAAATAAAATGACTTAAACTCTTTATATAGGGTTGGTGGCGCAGAGGAAACCGTCGACGGTTTGGCTTTTTTAACCAAACATTTTCTACTGTTTTACCCTTACCCAACTGCAGTAACCCAAAATCATCGACGGTTTTCTGAGCTCCACCAAAACCATCAACAGTTTGGCCTTACACCAAACCAATTTCTCCTTTTCTTTATTATTTTTATTACTACTATTTTCTGGGTCTCTACAGTTGTGCTATTTCTGATTTAATTCACGAAATTCTAAATCTCTCTACTGCGATTCTCAACTCTAAATCAGAAATCTGGGGATATTCTACTGAGCATCATCTTCTCTACTGTTTATTTATTGAAGTATATTGATTTTAATTGTACAAATCTGCTCTAACTGAGAGTTCTACTTGTACAAACAGAAATTGTTTCTTGTTTCTATTTTTGACAATTCAGGGTTATTGGATCATTGCCTAGAAAGAAAGGGCATTCTCTTTAGAGAGAGGTATCCACCTCATACAGAGAGTGGTTGTAACTTTGACTGAAAAAAAGTTGAAAAGGAAAAACCTCACCGTGTGTTGCTTAGGGTAAGGACGTTGGCCGCTGGTCGAACCTTGTAAAAAACTGGTGTTCCTCTCTTCTTCCCTAAATCTCTTTGTATTCTTGTAAGTATAAAATTGCGTGTATATTTATTTAAATAATTGAGAACTTTCTGGATATTTGGGAATTGTTGGAATACCGATTATCTTTGAATTAAGGAACTATTTTGTTTGTTGTGAGAATACAAGTTCTGAAATCGAGAAAACAACAGAGATATCTTGTAAAATTTATTATCTCATTGAAGATAAATTGTAGGGTATTTAAGATCAAAAATTTTGAAATTCTATCTTAATATTTTTCATTGAAATATATAGCTAGTCTTCCATATTATTTAAAGTTGGATTGTGGTATTGTAGTCATCCATTGAATTGTTGATTGGTATTGTGAGATTGCTAATAAGAACTATTGTGATTGTGTGATTGCAGCAAATTAAAATTGAAAATGGTAATATTTAACAAAAGAAGTTTTAAGGAGATTTTTTTTAAAACCCAATTCACCCCCCTCTTGGGAGTACACCTCAATTCTCAAAGTAATTAAATTGGCTGTTGTTTTATGTTGTTGGCTGAAAAATAAGACAAGTACTGATATTTGAATTCAGGTGTGATTAGCTGAGGTAAAGGTATTGTGATTGATTATTTATTAAAAGCATAAGAATCAAAATGGATGATGATGACCTAGCATTTTTTACTAGACGACTAGGTAAATTCTTTAAGAAGAATAAAATATTTGCTAGAAAATTTAGTGGAACAAAAATGGACAAAGGTGAATCAAGTAAGAAAGAAACAAAGGTTGAACCTCCAACTTACTATAATTATAAGAAGGTAGGTCATATAAAACCTGATTGTCCACATGTAAAGAAAGATGTTATAAATAAGAAGAAGAAATCAATGAAAACCACTACCAAGGATGACTCCAGCTCAAGTAGCTCAGATAGCGAGTCAAGTGAACAAGAAATAGCAAACATATGCTTTATGGTGAGAGATGACGAGGTAAACTATTACTCAAGTTCAGTTGTAAAATCTAGTGATGAATCATGCAATGATTTGTGTGAAAGCATATCATCCTTTAATGAAATACAAACTGAACTATTTTCACTACAAAAAAGGTTCATTAAAGTGTCTAAAAGGAACATCACACTAAAAGGGCACAATGAAATGCTAATGAACCAACTAGAATCATCTTAATCAACTGAAAAGGGAAAGGATTTGGTTATTGCTGAACTTGATAGTAAAATCAATAAGATGGCCAAAGAACTAGTAAGGTTACAAGTTAATTGCAAAGACATAAAAGATACATAAACTGTGACGACATGCTTAATTTCAACATTTTTATTATTTTTTTTCCATAGTATAAGAAAATCAATATCACAACGCTCAGCAGATCATAATCTACCTGGACCCGTGGGTACCAAGGATACATCATAAACACATCACAGAAGCCTATGCAGCAGGAAATAAAAATCTTAAACACCTCATTATAACATGCATCACAATACTAGAGTTACTACAATCACTATATATATACATACACAATACACAACCCAAAAGATATCTAGAGTCATCCCACAAAATATATCCGACCCTATCAAAACACTTACCATTTTGGAAGGGCAGACCAACCGTACTAGAATAGCGGGGCTTTACCCGCTCTCCTACTAGAGGCTCCTGAAATGTTTATAAAATTTAGGGTGAACACCTCTCAGTAAGGGAAATAAACTAATACTAGTATGTGGCAACATGAGTATTCAGTGCTATACATATACCATACAGAACATATTCAGTAAATTGTTATGTCAAATCTAGGAAAACATATATATCATCAAAACATGACAGAACATACTGCATTTTCATAAACATATATCATCTTATATTATAATAATAATAATACAAAAACATTCCTGGTAGGTTAGCTGACTATTGTCATGTATTACCCTAACATGACTAGGTTGTGTGGCCCAAAGGCGGGACCTAACAATGGTTGGCCAACCATTGTCAAGTCAAAAGTACAGTCTATAAGTCTAACAGGTCTGCCAGACCTGATCCATACACTAGGGGCGCTCACACACTTCTTAAAAATCACATCGACCATCCAATCTCACACCACTCCGTACAGCGGCGTTAACACAAATATCATAATCATGATGACCATGGACATATAGCAATGGTACCATGCAAGTGCTAGCCTAGACCAAGTCAACTAGGTTCTGATATCATATAATATATACTGAAACTGTGATACATGGATATCTCATATCATTAATTATCAAATCAGTCATATCATTTTGCATATATACGTATGTCATGAAAATCATCGGCCCATATGCCGGTATTCACATTTTACCATAGCTCGGCCCGTACGCCGGCAAATCATATCCATAGCTCAGCCCGTACGCTAGCAAATCACATCCATAGCTCGGCCCGTACGCCAGCAAATCATACACATAGCTTGGCCCGTGCGCTAGAAAATCATATCAAAATCTCGGCCCGTACACCAGTTTTCCATTTTTAAAAATTCGTATCCTTATCACATTCCCAAAAAACAGTTTTTCATAACAATTTCTACTCATGCCACACTAACAGGTTTTTCGTATATTTAACATACCATCATTTTCAGCAGTATTTTCTCAAATATAAATCATATATAAATATATTTATTTTCCTAAAATCAAATGCTATAACAATATACATATTTTTCATAAAATACTAGCTTAATTTATCCCCTTACCTGAGTCCTGAAAAGCCCCTAAGAAAATTTGTCTCGCACCCGTAGGGTTCTCTACTCAATACCCTGGAAACAACATTCCCCAAAACTAAAGTTCAGTATTTTTACGTATACTACGCTTTCTACAACTGTCAAATATGCAAATAATGAGTAGAAAGTCTTACCCTAGATTTGGGATGGTTTCCACCTCAGCCTCACCGATGATCCGTTCCGGTAAACTTGTAGAGAACCTTCCCAGGAGCGTCGTGGTGGCTTCAAATCGTCGAACCGGCGAGAATCTGGCCCGAGATTGTAGAGAGAAGGAGGAGAAACTGAAGGGTAAGAGAGAGAGAAGTTCTGTTTAGGAAAATGACTGAAAAATCACGTTTAACCCTATTTATCCTACGGGATTCGTCGACGAGTCACGTTACCTCGTCGACGAGTACTGTAGCAAGTTCGTTGACGAACTTCAACCCTCGTCAACAAATTTTAGGCTTCCAAAAATCCTCTTTCGGTATTTGCTCGTCGACGAAACGGGACTTCGTTAATACAGAAACAAGTTAGGTTACTAAATTCACACTTGGGCCCAATCTGCGTGTTCGGGGCGTGACAATATATATTTCGTTCTCATAATAAATTAACACCCAAGTGCAATGTTAAGTGTTTACAAAAAATATGCATATTCCATTACCATAATAAATTAAAGCCTATTGAAACAAATAATTATAAAAATTTTCCTCTTCAATAACTAGCATATTCTAGTTAGGATTTTAAAGAAAATTCAAAATTCAAAACAAGATCCTGCGAGTTAAGATGAAACATTAGGTTTAAACTTAAAAACTAAGTCAATTTAATGAATCATTATAAGAGAAAGGGAAAGTAGATGCACAAATAGCAGACAGCCTTAAAAGACAACAGGAGGTGTTGGATTTGCTTGGTTAATACTGCACGATTTCTATTAATAAGATGTTTCTTGGAAGTTGTTTAGTTCATATACTCACTGCATATACATCCTCCTCCACTTTCTTTTATATACAATGATTTCTTAATTATTTTTATTTACATCTAGCCTTTCATCTAAATCATCTATGACTCATTTTGAGATTTCTATGAATAAGGCATTTTTCTTCAATTGAATTTCTCATTTTTCACTTGTACCTATTTTCCTAAATTTAACTTTTGATTGGGATTTGTTCGATAAAGTGTATACGGGGGAATGGGGGTGAATCAAATTACTAGTAGTGCAATAATTGGGTGGCAAATTTGGGAGGGTAAAATGCAACTCCCTTCTACAGTCTTGAATCCATCTCCGATCGTAAAAAAATTTCAACTACTATATTTATAATTGTATCTGAGCAAATGGGGGTGAATCAAATTACTAGTGGTGCAATAATTGGGTGGCAAATTTGGGAGGGTAAAATGCAACTCCCTTTTACAATCTTGAATTCATCTTGGATCGTAAAAAAAAAATTTCAACTACTGTACCATGATCGTGTTTATGAATCTATACATTTACCATAAGAGTGAATTGGGATATAAATATCCACTATTACAGACCGATTTACATCCTACATAACATGTTAAAGGAAAAAATATAAGATAAGAAATGAACTATCTTCTGCCTCTAATTCAATGGCATCGAATTAAAAAATAAAAGTAAAAAATAAGAATATTGCAAGATGCTCAACTTTAGAACTTTAAGGCAAAGTCCATTAAAGATGGACCTCACCAGTTTTGGTACAGAACATTTACTCAAGCCGTACAAGCTTTGAAGATTGGTGGCAGCCTGGAAGGAACTTCAATTTGCATTTCCACTGCCAAACCCGCTTCCTGCATCGCAAGCGGATCCAGATTGGGATCCAAAACCCAAAGTGGAGCTCTTTCCCTGACCCGTTTCGGAGCCTGTAGACGCCACCGATGCAGTAGTTCCAGTTGAGACGGTGACTGAAACAGAACTGGATCCTACGCCTTCCGAACCCGACTTTGTCTCAGTACCCGTGGCCAAACCAGCCCCGAGCCTGAATCGGAAACCCGACCCAGAACCATAACCAGAGTTCAAGCCATCATCTTTAATGGTAGACAGTGCTACGGGTAGGCAGCTAGAAAGTCAAAGGTAGCTTGATAATCTCTGTAAACTGAACCACTATGCGATTTATAGACATTAGAGGGTTGTTTTGTTGGAGCGATGGGCCTTATGACCCGTGTATAAATATTATTATGTGGGTACGGTTGAGGAAGCAGAACGCTCAAACAATGGAAGAGTTGCTAAAAAGACGTTGTCGTACAGCAGGTAATGAATGTATAACTTTCCCCACTATTAAATGTTGTCGATAAAAGTAATAATGATGGCTTTAACATTTTCAAACTAAAAAAAAACCTACAACAATGATGATATGTCGAGTTTATTTTTAATTGATCTTTTTTTTTTAAAAGATATATTAAATAATATTTTTTTTAAGAAAACATTTCTTAAAATAACTCTAACGTAATCCCGCTACTTAATCCAACAAGATTTACTGTGCATGAATAAGTCAACTTTGGATGCCTGGCAACTTTAGAATGTTTAAATGTTTAATGACTTTACATTATATTTTCAAAAAATGATTATGAATCAATCGAGTTTGCATGTGAGATATTTTAGGGTTATCATTTAATTCTAGAATAAAGAAGAAGAACCATTTATAAATTAAAATTAAAAATACTTATTTTTATTTTAAAATATTTAAATATTAATTAAATATAACAGTTAATATAATTATTCGTTAAATTTTTTATTAAAATTAACCATATATTATTTTATTATGCATTATAACCTATTAATTACTAATAAAATATAATTAAATTTTGGAATGAGTAAAAAACCATTTATAAATTTAAATTAACATTAAATAAACTAAAAATTTTAGTTTAGTTATTAATCCTATTTTGAACATAACTTAATGTGATTGTCATATGTTGTAAATATACATTAGAGTGACAATAATATTTCTCTAAAAATTTTGAATCACTATAACTTTTACAATTTTTATATATTTCTATATTGTTCCGCCTTTCTCCAAAAACTCTACATTTGTTCCGATAATTAAGATTTAGCGACGAACACTCTTCTTCTACATTTGTATTTAGATTCATATAAATTCAAATATGATTATTTAAAGTGCCAAAAATATAAAATAATAGTGAGACAAAATTGTTCGAGGTAGTGAGTCGAGGAATTTCCTACTCATAATTCATAGATGTAAATAATAAAATATAAATATATTCTAAATTTTCTAAACAAGTAACATTTCAAAGAAAATCAAAAGATACTCTTGTGAGCATGTCAATATAATTAATCAATTTTATTTTATTTAAGAGCTGGGGCGAAACAATATTTTAATAGAAATAGCCGAACAACTCTTTAATTTATCAAAAACCTTTTAATTTTTGATTTTCAATGGAGACCTGTTAGGAGAAAATTATTAAGTAGACCAAGTTTATCATGTCATTTTAATATAGAAATCTTGGAACACTTGGAACATAATCATTATAACTTTCACAATAATATTTAATTATTTTGACAACTTGTTGTTAGAAATTTTTATATCTAAAATAATTTTTTTTTGGATTAAATCATTCATCTTGTACACATTTTTTAATTAAAATCAAAATAAAATGATCATATGAATTTAAATATAATTAAAATAAAAAAATGCATAATTTAAAAAAATAAAAATAATAAAATCCAATTTCAAAATATTTTTTGCTATTTTTTAATTGTCGTGTACAATAAGATTGTTATTCTAAAGGAAATTTTGAAAATATAACAATTAAGTAAAATTATTAAAATAGTTTTAGTATTCTTAGTTTGTATTTTACAGTTTTATTATTTTCATCATATTATTTTATTTAAATATGAAAATGAACATTTTTAATTTATTTTAACTTTACAAATATTAACATAACTTTGTAGAAAGGCGGAACAATATAAAAATATAATAAAAATTGTGAAAGTTATAATGATTCAAAATTTTTAGAGAAATATTATTGTCGCTATAAAATAATATTATTGACCGTTCACATTTAATTTTTTTATATATTAAATAACAATTTTATCCTTGATTAATTTTTTACAACCAAACGTTAGATCATTCTTTTTCTTTTTTCTTTTTTACTCTTTTAAATTAAAAGAATAAATTTGTTATTTTATGCATACAATAAATAAATGTAGAAGGTTAATTAAATTTTTCAAGCATCATAAACGTCTTTTTCTTAATTAAATTAAGTTTTATTGAGTAAGTTAAAAAATATTTTTTTTTAAAAGACAAAATTTATAAAATATAATTTATTCTATGTGAAAATTTAAATTAATAAATGATTATTCCCTTCGAATTTAATTAATTATTATTATAATTAATAAATAAATAAATAAGGAGAACAAAAAAATTTTCATATGCATATATATTTACATTTGTAAATTCCAATTGAAAAAAAAAAATTAAATGACATTCTTAAAATGTCTCACATGCAAACCCCTATGCATTTATTGATTCATAATCATTTTTTGAAAAGGTAATGTAAAATCATTTAATCATTTAAACATTCCAAAGCAAATCTCGCTGGATGAACCAGCGAGATTGCCACGCATCCAAAGTTGCCTTATTCATGCACAGTAAATCTCGCTACTTGATTCGGTGAGATTTGTTTAAATCTCGCTGGACCAAGTAGTAAGATTACATTAAGGTTATTCCGGAAATTATTTTCCCAAAAAATGTATTATTTAATATATCTTTTAAAAAAAAAAATTGGGAAAAAAACTCATGATATGTCACCTCAAACCTATTCTTGGTGTATTTTAATATTATTATATTTTTTGTGTATTATAATATTATTATTTTATTGTTATCTTGCAAAAGAAGACGTACTTTGGATTGGGTTATGGTTATTCATTCATGTAACGCCTCGAACCCTTAAATTCGGGTCCAGCGCGTTATACCTCATAAAATCCCTAATATACGTAGCGAAAAACATAAACATAATCTCCATATAACATAATACCAGAGTTTACTAATTCTAACTACCAACCATAATAAATTAATCATCTACCAGTATTCAAATATATATATGTCTCCAAAACATTATTCACTAATACCAATAGGTTTCGCAACTATCCAAATCTTATAAAACTTAAAATATAAATCATAAAACATAAAATATACATATCAAAATTAACATAAAAATATACCATTTTCTCTTTCTAATTACCAAAAATGTTATAAAATCTCGAGCTCTCTAAGTTTGATCTCGAGGAAATCCTGAAAAAGATAATTTCATATTCGGGTGAGACACATCTCAGTAAGGAAAGAAAAAATATATTAAACTCAACGTGTGGTCATCATGAGATTATACATATCATTTTATAATATTTGCAAATCATTAACATAATACTCAAAGTCATTTTCTGATCCTAATCAAACACATGCAAATGTTTAACCCACAATATTACCCGAGGATAGGGGTGATTACCCGTCCATACAAGTAGCACCCCTCTACTCTGATACCTAGGCAACCTAAAGGTCGTAGTTAAAGCGTACTAGGGCACTCACCTTACTCAGTAAGCCCTCAAGTGATAGATTAATCTCGTACTTACGCATTCAATAACAGTTTATTGGCAAAGGCCCTAAGGATAGGGAATTCTACCCGCCCATACAAGTAGGTTCCCTCTGCCCTAGCGCGTTATGTAGTTACTGCCACATCTGAAACTACTAGTGCACTCGCCTTACTCAACAAGCCCTCAAGTGAAGAGTGTGCCCTACCCAAACGTAACATGTTCTACATATAAAAATACTTCTAATATCATAATACACCATTCTTTCTATCATTATTCAATCATTCACATCATTTCATGTTCATAACTTAACATTTCATTGTATTTCACTTTAAGTGACTCTTTCCCATTTGTATCATTCACATTTCACATTTCATTTCATTACAATGTCATTTCTTATCATTTCATTTCATAACATTTTCATTTCATTCTTTTGTACTACAGTCGCTCTTTAGCCGTCATTTGTTAGTTCACATAGAAATGCGCTAAAATCTACTAACACAGTTCCTTTTAGTTGTCATCAGTTAGTCCACATAAAAATGCGCTAGAATCTACTAACCCGGCTTTCAGCTGTCGTACCTTTACATGGTTGCATTTAACATACACAGACAACATTGTCCATATCATATTTTATTCTCATTACTTTACTTACTTAACCTGCATCTCATACATTTAACATATAATTTGCACAGATTCTCATGCCACACAAATTAGTAGTAAAATTCATACATATTTCTCATAAAATAAGTCAACCCACATTTAACATTTATATACTCAAAATACACTTCATTTCTTATTTAATTCATCTGAATATTCTTTTCACTTTCATTCGTTCACTTTCACATATACATAACTATATCGACAATTTTAGGTTCAAAAAACATAAATTTCATGGTTGGCATTTTACATAAATTCACACCAAAGCATACATATAATATAACATAAATTATTGCCTTTAATTTCATAAAATCTGATTTAATATATAATTTCCCCTTACCTGATTTCTTGAACTACGCCAACAAGGATCCCGAAAAATACCTAGGGCGCTCACCCGAACCCTGAATCAAAAATTCCTAACTCCAATAAATTATTCCTAAATAAAATATTATTTTAATACTTTTTAGGGCCATATATTCTAAATAATACATATACCCTTAAATTTAGTCAAATTGTCAAATTTCCCAAATCTCACTCTCGTTTTGGAGTAGGGCCTAGAAAATCCCAATTGAAAAATTACCTACTCCAAAATGAAGACAACGACAATTTGGACCCCGTGGTGGTGTCTGATCGTCGATTCAACAGCATATTAACAGCAAAATTGAGAAAATGAGAAAAAATTACCTTTCCCCAAGAGCAGTGTCTAATCCGTTCTCATGAAAAATCTGCTCCAATAGAAATATCGGCAACGGAACCAGGAATCTAACAGCACCTTCCGTTTCCCGATCTGCAGCAAACTAGTCGAGAAATTGAGAGAAAGAGAGAGATGGAGACAGAGAGGCGAGACAGCAGCACGCAGAGGTTGAGAGAGAACTGAGTGTTGGGCGAAAGTCTAGAAAGCTCAGATTTCAATTTTGAAATCTAATCTTTGCAATGCAATCTTACATATCCATTTATTATTATATTAATATTATATATATATATATATATATATATATGTGTGTGTGTGTGTGTGTGTACATATAATTTAATATACATATCTTTATTTTAATTTTTTTTCCACACTATTCATTTTATTTGTTTATTTTATTAATTATTTCAATTACTTGTTTATTTAATACATTAATTTAATAATATTTAACTAATTAATTGATTAATAATTTTAATTTATTAAAAAAAATTCAAGTTATTACAATTCATATATCTAATAAATGTATAAGAATAATTATATGAATGTACCTTGAATCTAGGGTTGTATCTATTTAATATATACATAACTTATTTATTAAGTTCATAGAGAATGAAGGGTTATTTTGTGCTTATAAATAGACCCTTGAGGCATTAGTACAATGCATCAATCACTAATCTTCATTCTCATCATATCATCTTTCTTTTGAATCTAGAGAGTTTGACAAGTAGAGAATGGTGTTTTTTTTGTAGAGCATTGGACTCCTTCATTTGTGTAGAATTGGAAAGAGTCATACGATTCAAATCGGGCAGTTGTATCCTAGGGGAGACAAGTTTTGAGGAGTTCTGCTGCACCAATTCGTGAGTTAAGCCAATAAACCGCAAATGGCTTGAATCTTCTTAAAGAGAGCAAGATATCCATGTTTCAGCCTATTTGTTAATTATAGTTATATTTTTATTTTAATTGTGTTTAATTTTAATGTTTCATTATTTTATTTTTTTATTAAAATTCCCAAAAAATTTTAAGAAGATTCAAAATATGCAGCCTATAGTTGAGAAACTAAGTGAAAATGTTGGAAATCTCAACAAGTCTTTTCGGTTTAAAGGAGTCCACTTCATGAGATGGAAAGAGATGTCCTTGAAACCTTGATCACTCGAATTTGCATAAAAAAGGAGGCAAAAGGGTAAGATGCAATTCTGCAAGAATATGGTAATACCAATAACAGTAATTATACCACAAGTAAATTTAATTGCTTCCGTACATAATACTTTACCAAAAGGTCTTTTTCGTAAAAATTATCAATTAAAGCCTAAGAGGAGAAATACGATAAATAATAATAGAACTCACAAAATGAATAGGAGCAACCCTAATCAAAAGAGTTTGAACCAAGGACCCCCTAACAACCATAACAAGCAAAATAACCATGTTTGTTATGTTTGTGGCAAAAGTAGGCATATTGCTCAAATTTGTAAATTTTGAAAACGTGAGCCTTTTCCTCAATCTAATATAGTAGATGAAACATTTGTGGCAATGCTTACTGATATAAATATGGTCAATAATATTGAGGGGGGTGGGTAGACTTAAGTGCTAACAAGCATCCCTGTTATGATAATTCTTGGTTCAAGGTATACATTCCTTTTAGGAAACTCAAAACTATTATACTTGGAGATTTACATGTTATTATTGGCCTCTATGTAGGAACCCAACTCGAGAATTTCAGATTTAATAAATAACAAAAGGGTGAAAAGGTAAATTTAGCAAGCTTCGTCGATGAAGCCATTGTTCTCGTCGACGAAGGCCCTCATACTCTTCGTCGCTGAAATTCAGAGCCTCGTCGATGAAGAGATACCGAACGATTTGTAAAATATCGGAATAGGGTTCATCGCCGAAGGAACCGGTTCATTGACGAAATGTGTAGATGATTCTTCGACGAAGGTATCGTTTTGTCGACGAGGTTGGCCGAGTCAAAGGGGCCATAAATATCCTCCTTCCTTGCTTAGTTGCTAAGAAAGCTAAATTCTCCTCTCTCTCTCTCTCTCTAACCAACGAAACCTCTCCTTCTCTCTTCGATTCTTTGTTGTTTATCGCTTGATTCAACAATCCGATGTTACTGCATGGATCAGGGGAGGAATCTATACGTTTTTAGCGGATCAGAAAATTCGTTTTGAGGATTTTTGGGTTTTGACCCAAAACTGAGGTAAGGGTCCGATTTTAGTTTCGTTTCAGTATATATGTAGTAGTAAGAATTATAGTGAAGTATAGTTCTTGGATGTTTAGGTTTTAAGAACTCAATTCGTAGTTTTGGAGCCGTAGAGTTCGGGTTTTTGGTATTTGGGAAAAGGTAAGGGGATTCTGTTTATATCAGTTATTTTTTAAATTGGAATCGGTAAACATGTAGTTTACGATTGTATGTATGTTTTGGCTACTTATTTGGGAAAATCTATCGGGTGAAAATGCAGGATTTTCGGGTTACAGTTTTGAGAAAAATTAGGGGTTTTGGGTATCATCTCTATTTTTGTTGGAAAATCATATGTTGTATAAAACTATAATAATGAGATGGTCATACCTGTATTTGTATTAAACTGTACTTCTCGAATTGAAAACGATATGATTGTTGTATACTCAAATAAGTGTGGAACTGTTGTATGTAAAATGTTCTAGGTTTTGTAAAACAACTAGTGGCAGCTAATTACCGTACGCTGATGGGTATAAGAACATGAGTTCCAAAATTGTTCTAAGTTTTGTGAAATGTGCCACGTCTCAGCTAATTACCATGGGCAAACACCATGTCTCGGCTAAATACCATGGGCGAAAGTGTTTGGCTCTATATCCGAGGGTGTGAAATATCGCCTGTTTGTTCTGGCTAGTCACCGATGGGTGTGAGTGGACACCGTACTGGCAACAATATCGCTGTGAGGCTTCTATTATTGCAGGGTATCAGGTGCTTGAGTGTGACGACACTGACTGTATGTTTGGTATCGTATGTACTGAAACTGGATTGTGAAAATAACTAAACTATATCGTGTTATGTTTTATGTCGATATAACACTTGTATGCCACATACTGATATAACATGTTTTCTTCCTTACTAAGAGGTTTCTCACCCCAAATATACAAATATTTTCCAGGTCCTTTGAGTATCCGTCACTAGCATCCTAGCATTCAGGAGTGTGGGTGTCAATTAGCTACCTATAGTACTTAAGTAAGTACTGATTTTTGTAGCTAGGTTGTCATTGTTGGGTTTTGTAGACACCTGAGGTATGTATGGCATTTTGGAGCGTAAACTTTAGTCATGTATAGACTCTGGTATGGTACGTTGTATATATTAGAAAGAACATTCCCGCTGCGTATTTGATGTGGATGTATGTGTATGTGATTGTGTATAGGGTTTACGTGTACCCCCTGGGGTCGGACCCTCATTCAGTGTAGTATCATATATGTTTTAATTGATACAGAGATAGGTTAGGTTACTAAATTCACACTTGGGGCCCATCTACGGGTTCGGGGCATGACAGCTTGGTATTAGAGTAAAACTAGGTTGTTAGATATTTTAGACTTGGTTAGGCGTAGCTATGTGTACCTACTAGAGTATAGGATGTAGGAAATGGGTAGAGTAGGTCGAGAGTTGTTTTATTGCTAGAAGGGGACTCATTGGCGATGATCTATGTTTTTCCTGGAATGACGATTTCAGTAAAATCACGACAAACCATTGATGATTTCATATCTGTGTGGTAGGACAGACCTAGACCCATGAGAGTTGTCTTAGACATGATTAGTTTTCAATGATTGTGTTAACTGTGTAGGATATAGGAATTCTAACTGATTCCTATCTTATTTTTAGAATGGAGCCCAAGGATAACAACTTGGATAGTAGTTCCGAGAGGACTGCGAGTGATAGGTTTTCTTCTATGCCTTGGGGTTTAACGAGGCAGGTCATGCGAGAGAAGAGCGAAGTGTATTATAGAGAGGTTCACCCGCATGCACCCTCTGACGTTTGTGGGAGGACTCGATCGATAGTGGCAGAGAATTGGGTGCAAAAGACCGAGAAGATATTGGAAGTTCTACACTGCACCGACCAACATAAGGTTCTTAATTCTACCTTTCCGCTGGCAGGAGAAGCGGAAAGATGGTGGATGGCGGTGAGTCTGCTTGAGATGCAAAGAGCTGGTCCATTTGGTATGACTTAGAGCTGCTTCAAGGAGATATTTTGCGAGAGATACTTCCTGGCTTCCACTCATGATGCAAAGGTTGATGAGTTCTTAAGCCTGACTCAGGGAACCCTAAAGGTGCAGAGATATACTGCTAGATATATTGAGCTATCTCGTTTCACGTCATATTTGATCTCGAACGAGTATGAGAAGACTCGGAGGTTTGAGAAGGGTCTGAGTAAGGACATCCGCAAGCTTGTAGGTATGCTGTAGATTTGAGAGTTTTTTGTTCTGGTGGATAAAGCCACCATAGTTGAGGCTGACCTCCAGGGGGATGAGGTGGAAAAAGAACAGAAGAAGAAACCAGTATCTTCTGGTTCTCAGACTAGTCCTCAACAAGGATAGTGGAAGAAGAAGAAGAAGAAGAACTATGGTTTGGGTTATCACCAGAATATCGAGTGACTGGGTCCTCAAGGGTATCCATCCTCCGTGCAATGCACCAGGTTCCGTAAATGGCATGATAGTGAATGTCAACCATTATAGGGTAAATGCTATAACTGTGGCAAACTAGGCCACATATCTCAACACTGTCAAGCACCGAGGAGCGATATTGTAAGAACCTGAACCATGATAACTGGGTCTAAATGAATAAGAGAGGGGAAAATTGGGAATTTGGCATATTTCATCAACGAAGTCAAATTTCTTCGACGAAGTCAGATTTCGTCGACGAAGCCTTTGTTTTTCTCGTTGACGAAATTCAGAGACTTGTCGACGAGGAGAAGCCGAGAAGTCTCAGAAAAATCAGAGATCTTAGATTCGTCGATTAGGCCACCGATTCGTCGATGAAGTCAGTGGAAGATTCGTCGACGAAGGCACCATTTCGTTGACGAATTGGGCCAGGTCAAAGGGCTATAAATAGAAATTCCTTTACTTCCTCACTAAGAAAACTTAGATTTCTCTCTCTCTCTCTCTCTGTCTCTTTCTCTCTCTCTCTCTCTCTCTAAAACTCTACTTACTCTCTCTCTCTCTCTAGATTTCTTCGCCAATCATTGATGCAATCGGGAATCTAAAGTTACCACGAGGATCGTGGAAGGATTCTCTAAAATTTCTACGGAACAGAATCTCGTTTCAGAGATTTTCGGGTTTCAACGTAAAATTGAGGTAAGGTTCGATTTTCATTTCTGATCTAGTAGTTTTGTAGGAAACTGTCTTGTGATCATATTTTGTACTGTGATTTGTAGGTTTTGGAGCTCGGTTCACTGTTTAGGGGCCTTGGAGTTTGAGATTTCTTGTTCGGGGAAAAGGAAAGGGGAACTGTGTTTATATCGGTTATTTTTGAAATCGGAATCGGTGGAACTGTGGTTCACGGTCTTGTGTATGTTTTGACTACTCATTTAGGGGGATCTAACAGGGAAAACTATGGGTTTTTCATTATTACAGTTTTGGGAAAAAGGGGGCGACGGGCTGCATCCCTTGAAAACCAAGGGTACATGTTGATTTATACTGTGATATTGGGATGGTCGTGCCTTAACTTGTTTAAACTGTATTTGTTGGAAAACCATGATTTAGATTACCAAATGGTTGTGGTTTGTTTGGTTATATAAGCATGCATATGTTGTATCTTGGTGAAATAGGAACGAGGTTCCGAATTGTTCCAAGTTTGAAAATCTGGCTTTTGCTGAAGAGTGCGCAATACCACTAGATTGGCCGGCTTTCGAGCCGAAGGGTGTGTGAACACCAGATCTGCACCGGTTCAACGCTGCTGCTGTACTAGGTTACCGGAGGCACCAGCGTTTGCCAAGGGGTGTGAAATATCACCAGACTGCTAGCGTTGGCCGAAGGGTGTGAAATATCACCAAATCACCGATTTTTATGGAAGGGTGTGAAATATCACTAGACAATCCGGCTTCGAGCCGAAGGGCGTGACGAAACCATATTGTATTGCTTGGTTTGTGAAAATACTGGAACTCTTTTGGTTGTTTTGACTATGGATCCATGCATGTTAGTGTATCATGATAACACTCAAATGTCACACACCAATATAACATGTGTTCTTCCTTACTGAGAGGTGTCTCACCCCTGCTGTACGTACATTTTTACAAATCCTTCGAGTAACCGGAACTAACCTCCTGGTGTAGGGAGCGTAGTGGCCGGTGTACTGCGGTTAGCGCTTGGGTAAGTGTTAGGACTGTATTTTGGTGGATTGCCAGTTTGAGATGTAATTGGGCACCCATTTGTACATTTTGATAGAGCCTGTTTCTGCTCTTGTATAAACTCTGGTATGGTACTGCATATGTTTATATAGATGACCTTTTTCCACTGCGTGTATGTTTGTGATTGGATATGTTTAGGGTGCCTAGGAACCCCACGGGGTCGGACTCTCATCCATTGTACTGTATCTTTGGATGTTTTATCGGATACAGGGACAGGTTAGATTACATTCTCACCCCCGGGTCCCATTTTGGGGTTCGGGGCGTGACAGATATACCTACACCGAGCCAAAATCGTGGGAGTAATTAGATGCCTCGGAGAAACTATAGGCAAACACAGCTCTGGCAAGGGTGTACTCTCTTACTCCAACAAATGCGGAACATACGGAGAACGTGGTGACAGGTACCATGTTACTGCTTCCGAATAGAGCTGTTGTTTTATTTGATTCGGGAGCAACCCACTCTTTTATATCTATGAGTTTTGTGAAACTGTGTAGGGTTGAAACCCAAATGATGGAAGAGTGGATGTATATGGCTACACCGACTAGGAGTGTAACGATCTGTAATAAGATGTTGGGAAACTGCCTAGTGGTTATTCAGGGAAGGCTGCTAGCGAGGAACCTAGTAGTGTACGACATGTGTGGATTTGACATCATACTTGGGATGGATTGGTTATTCTCTAGTTATGCGATGATTGATTGTCGTAGGAAGGTAGTAGTGTTCAAACCTCCTGGGAAGTAGGAGTATGAGTTCGTGGGATCGTGTGTGCGTTCAATGCCACAAATTCTATCAGCTATACAGGCGAGAAGGTTACTATTGGACAGTTGTCAAGGTACCTAGCTTGTGTGAAGAAACCACCTCAGGATGATCTGAAACTTGAAGATATATTCGAGTGGTTAATGAATTTTTGGATGTATTCCCAAAAGACTTACCCGGTTTACCTCCTGGTCGAGAGGAGGAGTTCACTATTGAATTGTTGCCAGGCAGGGCACCATTTCCAAAGCACCATACCGGATGGCTCCAGCTGAACTTAGAGAGTTGAAGGAGCAGTTACAGGAATTATTGGACAAGGGCTTTATCCGACCTAGTGTTTCGCCCTAAGGAGCTCCAGTGTTGTTCGTGAGGAAGAAGGACGGGTTGATGCGAATGTGCATTGATTACCATGAGATCAATAAGGTAACAGTGAAGAACCAATACCTATTGCCTCGTATAGATGATCTATTTGACCAGCTGCAGGGAACGTAGGTCTTTTTGAAGATCGATCTCACATCAAGGTATCATCAGGTGAATGTTAAGATGGAGGATGTTGCAAAGACTACTTTCTGAACCAAATATGATCACTACAAGTTTCTGGTCATGCCATTTGGGTTGACTAACGCTTCGGCGGTATTTATAGACCTAATGAACAAAGTTTTCCATGAATATCTAGACCAGTTCGTGGTGGTGTTTATCGACGACATTTTGGTATATTCTAAGAGTTCAGAAAAGCACGAAAACCATCTGAGGTTGGTGCTTCAAGTCCTATGGGAGAAGAAGTTGTATGCTAAGCTGAAAAAATGCAAGTTCTGGATGAATCAGGTTGCATTTCTAGGCCATGGCATGTCGAAGGGTGGTATCTCAGTTGATCCTAGTAAGATAGAAGCAGTGGTTGACTGGGTGAAACCAAAGAACGTGCAGGATGTTCAGAGTTTCCTAGGACTGGCTAGGTACTACCAACGGTTCGTGGAGGGATTCTCTAAGTTATCTGACCCTCTGAAACGGTTGACGAGAAAGGGTGTGAGTTTTGATTGGACCGACGTGTAGAGACCCGAAGAATTATAGTAATTAAACAATAAAAGAAAAGAAAAAGGAATTTTTTTTAGAGAAGGGTCACGTTCGTCGATGAAGTGGCTTATTGGGATCGTCAATGGGAACATGTGTCTCGTCGACGAGGAATTACTAAGAGGGCTATCTCAGGGCTTGAAATTCATCGACGAAGGTTATTAGTTCATTGACAAACTCCCTTCTTGGCCTCATCGAGGAAGTGACATGTTTGGTCAATGAAGCTAGGAATACAAATAGCTCAAACTCGGGTTTTCAACCCAGAATTTCGTCCAATTTACCTTCTCTCTCTCTCTAAAAGTCAGGGCTCACTCTCTCCTTCTCTCTAGATTTTCAGCTCCAATTCTTCCTGGTTCGACGATTAGAAGTTACCATGGTAATCCTAGGGAGATTCTCTACAACATAGCCAGAGCGAAATGTTGATTTGAGAAGTTTAGGAACGTTCCCAAAACCAAGGTAAGTAGATTATTTGAGTATTTTGAGTATTACCCAGTTCATTTAAGGTCAGATTCTGTATTATACACAAATATACTGGAGTTTTGTGAAATAAAATCAGGGTAGTATATTTTTAGGAATAGGGTGTTTTGGGACCCTGCAGGCAAGGGTTAAGGACCCCAGTGGGTGGTATTTCAAGAACGCAAGTAAAATGATATATGGATTATAGTTTATGAATTAAGCATATGTGGATTTGGGAAAGTATGTATGCGATAATTATTTAAGTGAATGCAGTTGTTTGATTGGGAAATTATATGTGTATTATCTCAAGATGTTGAAATTAAAAATGCCGCACGTGTGAGACTGTAAATAGTAGCTATTGTTTAAATATTCAGGTAAGGGAAATATGCTACACTAGGTGAATTTAGTATGGTTTCCAGTATAAAATATATGTTTTACTAGATTATTATTCAGATTATAAAATATTAGTGTAATAGAAAAAACAAATTTTAGAGCATGTGAATCCAATTATTTAATTGTGTGTCATAAGCTAGTAATAGAGTAGTACAGTATTTATACAGTTTACAAATACCATGTTTTATAATATATTAGCAGAAAATATCAAGGAATATACATGTTTTATAGAACGATGACTTTTCAGTAACCATGCAGATAGAAATTATATAGAATATTCAGAAACATGATTTATAATATTTCGAAAATATCATGATTTATAATATATGTACAAAAACATATATTTTTCAGCAATTTCAAAATATCATGATTTTAGAACCATAACACCCAGAGACTCAAATATTCAGACAGATATTCAATTATACAGATAATAAATATTCAGTCAGTTATTTAGATTTTTAGATTTATTCAGATCAATTTTATAGTGTTACGGTTATTTCAAAATCATAGTAAAACAGTAATGTAAAAATATCAGTTTTATATATATATATATATATATATATATATATATATCGTATCAGACCCTGATGGATTGGATTCAGTCAGTAGAGCACGATACCCTAGCTATTTTCAGTTCAAAGTGCAACCACATAACTCAGATAGTATGTGGATATTCAGCAGTCGATCGTGCCTATGTTGTGGATAGGCTCCTCGTCAGTTAGGGTTGAGGAGGCCAATCTGACTTTCGAAGTTCAGTTGACTTATCCTAGTCGGCCAGCCAGGATAGGTCCCGCCCTCTGGACGCACAACCCTATCATGAGGGGTTAAATCATGACTTTCAGTTATCCATCCAGGGAAATTTTCTCAGTTATTATATATATATATATATATATATTCAGATTTACGGAAACCGTAGACATATTTATAAATACTAGAAGTATTATGAATAGAATATTCAGAAAATCGGTTTATGTTAAACAACTTAGGTATGAGCTATATTGTAATATTTATATGTGTTTTCTCAGACTCGGCTATTTATGGTATTTCTAAATCAGTTTTTACAAATAGTAATAGCATATTTCGTCTTATTGAGCATTGTCTCGTCCCAATGATTTAACATTTTTTAGGTGATCCAGTTAGGCGAACAGATCAAGCTCGCAAATAGAGGGGGCTACAGTACTGCCCTGTCTGTAGGGTGAGTATTTTGGGAAGTTATTTTTGAGTAGTCCCTAGGTCTAGATGAGGGTATTTTGGAATGGTTTTGTATGCATATTTTGGAAAATATTATGATACTCTGGTATTGTATAAATAGTTATGGTTGTATGTTTTTTGCTTCCCACTATTTAGGTAGTTTATTATGTCTCAGGTTCCACGGGTCCTATCTGGACCGTGATGATGGTTTAATTTATATTAACAAGTATCAAAGTAGTGGAATTTTACAGTTATATATATGTAT
Source organism: Malania oleifera (assembly GCF_029873635.1). Classification (NCBI taxonomy): domain Eukaryota; kingdom Viridiplantae; phylum Streptophyta; class Magnoliopsida; order Santalales; family Ximeniaceae; genus Malania; species Malania oleifera. The sequence goes on along the minus strand of NC_080422.1, from coordinate 37,884,290 downwards.
ATAAAAAAAATGGCAGGAAATATCAAGTCGTTACACAACGAGTGCGAGCAAAGTTTCTAGGAGTTGAAACATAGACTTGTTACTGCTCTGGTTTTAACCATCCCATATGGGGACGGTGGATTTTTGATATACAGCAACGCATCACTGAAGGGTTTGGGATGTGTGCTGATGTAATGGGGGAAAGTAATTGCTTATACTTCTCGGCAACTCAAGGAGTACGAGAAGAATTACCCCACGCACGATCTGGAGTTGGCGGCAGTGGTGTATGCGCTAAAGATTTGGAGACACTACTTGTACGGTGAACAGTGTGAGATCTTCATGGACTATAAGAGCCTCAAATACTTTTTCACATAGAAAGAGTTGAACATAAGGCAAAGAAGGTGGTTGGAACTTATCAAGGGCTACGATTGCACTATTAGCTATCACCCAGGGAAAGCTAACGTGGTAGCTGATGCATTGATTCAAAAGTCAGAGCACGCGTCAATATCTGTAGTAGTAGGTTAGCATCATACTAGACAAGATCTGGAGAGTCTTGGCTTGGAGTTGGTGGATAGTAATCACCAAGCTTTCATTTCTAGCTTGGTGATCCAGCCGACGTTATTTAAGAGGATTAAAGTCACGCAAGCTAATGATGCGGAGTTGGACGAGGTTGTAGAGAAAGTGTAGCAAGGGTTGGCTGCAGATTTTAACATCTCTGAGGGAGGTGTGCTGAGGTTTGGGACCAGTTTGTGTGTTCCAAATGATGAGGGGACAAAAAGGAAAATCCTAGAGGAGGCGCATCGTTCTTTGTATATGATACATCCGGGTAGTACGAAGATGTATCAAGATTTGCACAAATCTTTCTGGTGGAGTGGCATGAAAAAGGAGATTGCTTAATTTTTGGAGCAATGTCTAACGTGTCAGCAGGTGAAAGTTGAACATCAAAGGCCAGCAGGGCCGTTGCAACCAATGAGTATTTCGAAGTGGAAATGGGAGCATATTTCCATGGACTTTGTCACCGAGTTACAACCAGCACTACACGGATAGAATGCAATTTGGGTGATCGTTGACAGGCTAACTAAATCCGCTCACTTTATACCGATGAAGGTTAACTACTCTTTAAGTAGGCTAGTAGATTTGTATGTGCAGGAGATAGTTATAATGCACGAGGTGCTGATATCCATTGTTTCAGATTAAGACCCGAGACTCACTTCTTGATTCTGGAAGAGTTTACAGGAAGCACTAGGGATGAAGCTTACTTTCAGTGCAGCATTCCACCCCCAAACTGATGGATAGTCAGAGAGGACGATACAGATTTTCGAGGATATGTTACAGGCTTGTGTATTAGACTTCGATGGTAGTTGGATTTAGCTTCTACCATTACTGGAATTTGCCTCTAACAACAGCTTTTAGGCAAGTATGGGGATGGCACCTTTCAAGGCATTGTATAGTTGGAGGTGTCGGTCACCTCTGTATTAGGATGAGGTTGGTGAACGGCATATATTGAGACTCAAACTCATACAGCAGGCTCTGAGAAGGTCATATTGATCAGGGATAGGATTAAATCAGCTCAGAGTCGACAGGAAAGTTACGCTGAGGTTCACTGTCGCGAGTTGGAATTCGAGGTTGGGGGTAAGATATTTTTGAGAATCGCTCCGATGAAAGGGGTGGTGAGATTTGAACGGAAGGGCAAGCTGAGCTCAAGGTATATCAGACCATTCGAGGTACTAGAATAAGTGGGTCTAGTGGCCTATAGGATTGCACTACCCCCAGCGCTCTCGAGGATCCATGATGTGTTCCACATATCCATATTAAGGAGGTACATGCCAGATTCGTCGCATGTGATTAGTTATGAATCTTTAGAGATTGAGGATGCTTTGGTGTATGAGGAGATACCCATTCAGATTCTGGACCGTAAGGTTTAGAAGTTATGTACCAAGGAGATACCGTTAGTGAAGGTACTGTGGTGGAATTACGCAACTGAGGAAACTTCTTGGGAGTTAGAGACGAAAATATGCTAGAAATATCCACAGTTTTTTAGAGTAGTAGTTTTGATAGCAGGATCGGAATGGGTATGTATGAATGTATGTAATATTCTGCTATTGTAGTAAAGTTGTGTGGTTAGTCTCTAGGAGAGTTTTGTAATAATGTGAGCTCCCGAAACAGTGTATGTATGTAGCCATGGTATTCCTCCACCATAAGTGAGGGTATATGTGTATTTGGGACGGGGCTACTATGTGGGTGGCCACCGGCTCTTCCTAGAGTCGGGTATGCATTCAGGTATGTTGTTAAGCTGGTAAACGAGAGATTACAAATTTTGAGGATGAAATTTTTGTAACTCGGCCTGAGAATTTCATATTTAATAAATAACAAAAGGGTGAAAAGGTAAATTTAGCAGGCTTCATCGACGAAGCCATTGTTCTCATTGACGAAGGCCCTCATACTCTTCGTTGCTGAAATTCAGAACCTCGTTGACGAAGAGATACCGAACGAGTTGTAAAATATCAGAATAGGGTTCGTCGTCGAAGGAACCGATTCATCGACGAAATGTGTAGATGATTCGTTAACGAAGGTGTCGCTTCGTCGACGAGGTTGGCCGGGTCAAAGGGGTCATAAATATCCTCCTTCATTGCTTAGTTGCTGAGAAAGCTAAATTCTCCTCTCCTCTCCTCTCTCTCTCTCTCTCTCTCCCTAGAACCAGCAAAATCTCTCCTTCTCTCTTTGATTCTTCATTGTTCGTCGCTTGATTAAACAATCTGATGTTACTGCGTGGATTAGGGGAGGAATCTCTACGTTTTTAGCAGATCGAAAATTCGTTTCGAGGATTTTTGGGTTTTGACCCGAAACCGAGGTAAGGGTCCAATTTCAGTTTCATTTCGGTATATATGTTGTAGTAAGAATTATAGTGAAGTATAATTCTTGAATGTTTAGGTTTTGGGAACTCGGTTCGTAGTTTTGGAGCCGTAAAGTTTGAGTTTGTGGTATTTTGGAAAAGGTGAGGGAATTCTATTTATATCAGTTATTTTTGAAATCGGAATTGGTAGACATGTAGTTTATGATTGTATGTATGTTTTAGCTACTTATTTAGAAAAATCTATCAGGTGAAAATGCGGGATTTTCAAGTTACAGTTTTGGGGGGAATTGGGGGTTTCGGATATCATCTCTATTTCTGTTGGAAAATCATATGTTGTATAAAAATGTAATAATGAGATGGTCGTACCTGTATTTGTATTAAACTGTATTTCTCGAATTGAAAACGATATGATTGTTGTATATTCAAATAAGTGTGGAATGAACTGTTGTATGTAAAATTTTCCAGGTTTTGTAAAACAGTTAATGACGGCTAATTACCGTACGCTAATGGGTATAGGAACATGAGTTCCAAAATTGTTCCAGGTTTTGTGAAATTTGCCACGTCTCAGCTAATTACCGTGGGCAAACGCCATATTCGAGGGTGTGAAATATCGCCTGTTTGTTCTGGCTGGTCACCGATGGGTGTGAGTGGACACCGTACTGGCAACGATATTGCTGTGAGGCTTTGGTTATTTCAAGGTATTGGGTGCTTGAATGTGATGACACTGAACATATGTTTGGTATCGTATGTACTGAAACTGGATTGTGAAAATACTAGAACTGTATTCGTGTTATGTTTTATGTCGAAATAACACTTGTATGTCACACACTGATATAACCTATTTTCTTCCTTATTGAGAAGTGTCTCACCCCGAATATACAAATATTTTTCAGGTCCTTCGAGTATCCGTCACTAGCATCCTAGCATTCGGGAGCATTGGTGTCAGTTAGCTACGTATAGTACTTGAGTAAGTACTAATTTTTGTAACCGGGTTGTCATTGTTGGATTTTGTAGACACCTGGGGTATGTATGGTATTTTGGAGCGTAGACTTTAGTCATGTATAGACTCTGGTATGGTACGTTGTATGTATTAGAAATAACATTTCCACTGTGTATTTGATGTGGATGTATGTGTATGTGATTTTGTATAGGGTTTACGTGTACCCCCCCCGGGGTTGGACCCTTATTTAGTGTAGTATCATGTATGTTTTAATTAATACAGAGACAAGTTAGGTTACTAAATTCACACCTAGGGCTCATTTGCGAGTTCGAGGCGTAACACTCTATGTGAACAACTTGCTCATTTTTTATGTCATAAATAGAACAAAAACTATGCTTAGAAAACTTTTTGAGATGAAAGATTTAAGTGAGACTAATGTTATTTTAGGCATGAAAATTATAAGAACATGTGATGGTATATTTCTTGATCACTAACATTACATTGAAAAATTTTTGAATAAATATAGCTATAATAATTGCAAGTTTGTTACTACTCATTTTGATTCTAGTAATCACTTAATTCCTATTAAGAATGAAAATTGAGTGGTTAATCAAAAGGAATATAATAGCATTATTAGTAGCCTGAGATGTGCAACTGATTTAACTAGACTTGACATTACATATGCAGTAGGAATACTTAGTAGATTGTCGAGCAAGCTGGGTAGAGAACATTGGATTGCTCTTGAATGTGTAATGAAATATTTAGTTGGTACCAAAAATTATGGCTTATTTTTTACTAAGTATCATGTTGTACTTGAAGGTTTTTGTGATCTTGATTGACATACTTTGTCAAGTGATTCACTCTCTACCATTGGTTATATTTTTACTTTAGGTGGTGGTGTTATTTGCTGAAAATCTAAAAGCAAATAATAATAATAATAATAATAATAATAGTGGCATCATAAACGTGAGTTATATAAAATCTTCTGAAAATCTAGCGAATCAATTAACTAAGGCCTTAGCAAGAGAAAGGATATGGAATACATTGAGGGGGATGTAATTAAAGGCAGTAAAATCATGAACCACGTATGAGGATACTCAACCCAAGAACCAAAGATCTTGTAATTGGGTTCAACGAGAAGAACGAATCTTATGGTGGTCGTAAGAAATGCACTATTATTTTTAAATTCATCCCTATGGTGTAAGTACATTTATCCTGTAACGGAGGAGGTTGAGTTTTTTAAAACTCTTAATGATAATCTATATCTCTTATGAGTGGAGTGTCAGAGTTACAGGAGCACCCTTAACAGATATCACCTATGTGAGCATGGGAGTGGGGCCTCTCTCTATGAGAGTTGGGCTTATTCTCAAATATGCTCATGAAATTGGGATTAGCACAAGGCCGAAACGTGCTGGTTATTAAAGCTCATGTCAACACTTGAATGATTATGTGTTAGCAGTAGTACTTTATTTCCCTTAAGCAATCAAAGTTTAAAACTAAGACCACTATTAACTCTAGAGTAAACATTATTGTTCGCTAAGTGAAAGTTCAATGCAAAGCACACCTTCATTATGCATAATTGTTTATCTTTGATTGTTAAAGTCTCTACATGCATGGTACACACATAATATTAAAATGAGGGGGGAATTATTGGTGTTTTTTAATATTATTATATTTTTTGTGTATTATAATATTATTATTTTATTGTTATCTTGGAAAAGAAGATGTACTTTGGATTGGGTTATGGTCATTCATTCATGTATCTCATAAATGCATAAGATTAATTATATGAATGTATCTTGAATCTAGGGTTGTATCTACTTAATATATACATAACTTATTTATTAAGTACGTGGAGAATTAAGGGTCATTTTGTGCCTATAAATAGACCCTTGAGGCATTAGCAAACATCAATCACATCAATCTCTTATCTTCATTCTCATCATACCATCTTTTTTTTGAGTCTAGAAAGTTTGACAAGTAAAGAAAGGTGTTTTTTTGTGGAGCATTGGACTCCTTCATTTGTGTAGAATTGGAGAGAGTCATACGATTCAAATCGGGCAGTTGTATCCTGAGTGAGACAAGTCTTAAGGAGTTTTGCTGCACCAGTTCGTGGGTTAAGTCAATAAACCGCAAAGGGCTTGAATCTCTTTAAAGAGAGCGAGATATCTAGGCCTCAGCCTATTTGTGAATCGTAGTTATATTTGTATTTTTATTTGTGTTTAATTTTAGTATTTTATTATTTTATTTTATTAAATTTCCTAACACGTATTAAAATTAAATATGGGCAAGAAAATTTGAATAATCGGAATGAATAGCAAAAAATATAAAATAAAATAAATTAGCTAGAAAGATGAGTTAATTAATTATGATTTATACGTGTTTTTTCTTAATTATAATTTATATGCGTGTATGCTTTTCTATTTCTTATATGAAAAGTATTTTTTTAAGTTAATTGGTCTAGATCAATTAGATTAACTAAGAGATATTGGCCCAGCTTATTGATTAATCAAAATTCTATTAATCAATCAAAATGTGATATTTCTTTAAATCTTGGTAGGTTACTAGATATAGATGTTAGGATTAACTTTAGCCTATTTTAGTGGATATTTTGGTTTTTATTGTATTTTATTTATGCTTAATTTTTAGGGTTTTAAGGGCATAAATAGCCTTGTCCAAACAAGTAATTTTTTTATTAATAAAAATTTTAGTCTTCCTTCTATCCTTATTTGTAGGAACCCAAGAATTTGTTTAAGACACATTTTAATACCTTAAATACTCTTTGCTTCCATGCTATTTCAAATGGTTTAGTTTTGAATCAATATATTTTAGTGAATTCTAATCAAACTTATAATTTTTACCTCAATCTCCAAGTTGTCTAAAACAAACTACTCATGTTTGTCCAAAAATTAATCTAAAGCTAGTCATTAATCATTAGACACATATGCCATTTTATGATGCGTAGTCAATATATTGCTTTCAATGAATATATGTATGCCCACTAGTTTATGATTTTGAATGGACGGTGTCAAATTTTTCCGTGTACTTCTTATTGTGCATGTATATTCAAATATGTTCTAATTTGTTTAAATTTATGTTGTGCTCAAGGAAATAAATCAAAATAAGGGATAAATTCTTTGAATGGGATTACCCAAATGTGTTGTTAGGCTATGGAGTTGTAATCTTTATGAACATGTAGACCTTTGAATCTATTTTCAGGATGATAGTTTCACTCTTTCATTGAGAATTTAAGATTTTGTCCTATTATTTTTCATTATTGCCAATGTTGCTATTGAACCTTTACTTTTCGCATATCAAGTATCTTTTCTTATACAATAGCTCCTAGACCAACTTTTTCCATGTACTTCTTGTTGTGCATGTACATTCAAATGTGTTCTAATTTGTTTATATTTGTGTTGTGCTCAAGGAAATGGGATATATTCTTTGAATGGGATGACCCAAATGCCCTGTTAGGTTGTGGAGTCATAATCTTCATGGACATGTAGATCTTTGAATCTATTTTCTAGATGATAGTTTCACCCTTTCTTTGAGAGCTTAAGCTCTTATCCAATTGTTTTTCAGTTTTGCTGATGTTGTTATTGAACCTTTACTTTTTACACATCAAGTATCCTTACCTATACAATAGCTCCTAGACCAAATTTCCTTTCTTATGGTTGTGAGTTTAACTTTGCCATATAAACACCCATCTTAGAGAAAGGATCATTATCGACTATTTAAATAGAATCAGTGCTTCACTCTTTTTCAAAAGCTTGATTAGACTCTCATCCTAGGCTTTTCGTACAAATTTAATTTCTATGCAATTGGATGGCACATGATTTTGAGAATTGTGTCATATACAAAACTTTATGAATATTTTACAACATAATTTGGTTGCTTTTTAATAGTGGGTAGTCAACAGTTATTAGGTACACTAGGTGCCCGGAACCAATATGATTTCACCATGTGTATAAAAATAATAATAATTGCCTAATTTAGTTAAGATACATACACATGGTGGAATCATGTTGGTTCCATTGTATACACCCAATGTACTTAATATTTTCTTGTCATATATATCATCAGCCTTCGTCATATTTATCAAAACAACACTATTGGTCATTGCCAGTAGTGGCAACTCTGTTCTTCCTTTCTTTTTTCACAACCTCTTAAGCAAGTTTGTAGGTCGATAATTGACACTTTGATTACACATATTTCATTGTTAGAATCCCTAACATCAAGCTCAACATTGGAGACTCGCAATGTCCTTATAGTAAATCCTTCTTGAGGATGTCTTGCTTTTTTCCATCTCCTTAAGAATTCACTCATAACTAACCGAGCAAGAAGTTAGATGAAAGAGGTTAGTGAAGTACGCATTTAAAAAAATAAATGAATAAAGGACAATAGTGGCGAAATTACACAATCCTTCTCTAAGACGTAAGTTTATCACTTGCTCCTTAACTCTCTAAATCTAAAAATAAACTTCTTCATAGCTTCACCCGACATCTTGGTAACCCTAGGCAAATTGCCAACTCTCATTTTAAGCTCTTTTAAGCAAAATTGCTTGTCAAATTGGTTATCAAGCTAGCCACTACCACAAGCAAATAGATCCTAATAGGAGGCTCATATACCAAGTGTAGGTCATTTTAGCCAGGAGTTGGCAAATAAATTAATTTTTTAAGATAGCGATTAGTTGTTGCTAAATGAATTTTAAGATAGGCATTAGTCATTGCTTTGGTACACTGAACTTAAAACGAAGTGATGTGGATTTGTTCTCTCATCCCAACAAGAATTCAAATTTTAGGTGCTTATGTCCATTCTCAATTATTCAATGGCCTTCATCACATATCCCCTCTTAAAATAGATAGTTGTGAAGGATTGATCATCAAATTCTTAACGATCGATCATAAATGGTTGATGATGATACTGTTGTTCAAAGGGATCAAAGGTTCCCTCACGCACACAAGACTACTAAGGCTAGTTAAGCAAAAGAATATGTCTTGTGCACGAGGTTAGATACTACTAGTCACGCACTCAAACAATCACTAACAACCATCTAAATAAAATTTGAACTACTTCTCTCATTTATAAAATATTCTTTCAAATTTATCTTGTATGCTTGTTGTCTTAGTATTTGTGTGTATTACATAATTTACTTCATAAATAAACATAAGATTTCATATTTTCCAATCGTAAACTCCTGCTTTACTTTCCGACTATGTCAACATTAATTTGCATAATTTTTGACTTTAAGAGGTTGACCAAACCCAATGGCCCAGTGCAGATCGTAAAACCATGATCAGAAGTGGCTTGCAAATCATCCCTCATTTGCTTGAAAGGGCAACATGCAGAGAGGTTTTAAGTTTGAAAATTTGTGCCACATTTATTTATTTAGATATATGGGGCTTAATATTTAGCTATTAATTGCACCACTTTTAAGAATATATATTAATGTTGAAACTTTTCTCCTAATGGTTAACCTTTACTTAGGGTTCTATTGTCTGTTATTTGAAATATTTTGTTTTTATTCAAGATGTTATTTAAAGTTCCTATAAGTTTTATTTAGTGAATCGGCAAATCAAAATTCCATTAGATGTCTTAAAAACTTTGACTAAGCGTCATTCTCATTTAATTGTGTGTGTGTGTGTGCGCGCGCGCGCGTATTTACAAAATATTAATTGTTGACTTTATGAGTTCAATCCTGTTTTGATTATGAAAAATCCAAAGTATCTTACCTATGCATTGAGTACCTAAACAGGTCTATAATTTAGCACGCATGAATGGTAAGGACACAATGGAAGTCATGAGGAACTCAAAGCTCACGTCACATGATGGCAACCTGAAGAGTAAAAAGAATGAAGACTTAATATTTTCAAGTGTAATTGCATTTGGTTTTAATTTGTAATATGTATATCTTGCATGATGTGATTGGATGCTCAAACAAGGACCATAGACTGACCTTAGGAAACCAAAAAAATTTTGGAAAAAACTTTTCATAAAATATCATTCTTATACACAAAAAGTTTGAAAAGTTTTGAAGTCAAAATAAGGCTAAAATTAAGATTTTTACTAAGCCCAATTGACCGGCCATTCCATGCTTTACAAGCCCCAGTTGACCGACCTTGCCCTTAAGGCCAAAATTTCATTTATGTTAGACCCCAGTCAACTGGCCATTTCAAACTTTATAAGCGCCAGTCAAATGGGGCGTTCAGTTGGCCAGTATTGAATAGCCCCAGCCGACCGACCCTAAATGAACTGGAAAAGCCTAGTCGACCGGCCTAATGATCCGGCAAACTGGATCTTGAACCCCATTCGATAGAACCTCAGTGATTTGAATATCGCCTTGGCCCAGTCGACTGGAGCCACCGCCAGTCAACCGGACCTCTAAAGTTAGGCAATTTTTAAGCCAAAAATGGTTATATAATTTTAAATTAAAAAAATTAATAATGCCCAATCAGTCCTTTAATGGTCTTTTTTTTTAAAGCTCTATAAATAGCTTCCCAAAAGCTCATTTAACACTTTTGATTATCTTGAACATCCTCTAAAATATTTTGTGCTTTATTTCTCTCATCCTTACACATACAAGCAAGCAATTACTCTCTTTTTCTTATTCATTTGAAAAATCTATTTTGAAAGACAATATTGATTATTCTTTAACTCCCTTCATTTGTAAATCATTATTGCTCTTGAGGGTTCTTGAAGAATCATTCTTTTGAGCATTTACTTTCTCATCTAAGAGGCATTTACTCTCATTCAAACTTTCATTTTGAAAATCATTTCTTGAGAGTAAATCTTAAGTTTCTCCCATTTATTTTTCTTGATAAATATTTTTGGAGAAACCATTTATAACTTGTGAATCTGTTAGCATCTCTATTACAAGATTCAAAAGCTCACATTATCTTTATTGAAAAAATCATTTTTGAGCTAAACCCTAGCCTCTCCTGCACTATATTTTTGAATATCATTTTTGGAGAAAATTCTTAGGGGTTCTAGATCTTTGAAAAGCACTTATTGCGTATTTCATTTTTGAATCAAAGATAACACTTTATAATATCCTCTCATTTTGAGGGAGGAAATCCTAAAAACTTTATTGAGCATAAATTCCATCATATAAAAGTGCATTGATTTCAAATTGTACAACTAAGCTTTCAAGAAGCATTCTCCTTATACACAAATACTTTGTATCACCTTTATATACGGTTCGGATTGTGAACGGTGGAGAGGTAGCTTCACCTTGTGTGGAAGAAGTGGATTGTAAAGGGAAGCTTTGCCCTGTGAAGAAGCGGATTGTAATAGGAAGCTTCACCCGATTTTTTAAAGAGTGGATAGTGGAATCCTTGGGTAGTTTGCCCAAGGTGAGGACGTAGGCTAACTTGGTCGAACCTCGTTAAAAGAAGTTTTGCCCTGTGAAGAAGTGGATTGTAATGGGAAGCTCCGCACGGTTTTTTAAGGAGCGGATAGTGGAATCCTTGGGTGGTTTGCCCAATATGAGGACGTAGGCTAGGCTAGGCTAGTCGAACCTCGTTAAAAATCTTGTGTTTGCTCTCTTTCCATTTACTCCTTAAATTTCAACACTTGTATGCTTTAATTTATGTTATTGTGATTATTGTGCTTGCCTTAATATTGTTAGCATTTAAATATTTAGTGACTTGAGATTTATTAAGAAATACTAACTACTTAGAAAACCCCTAGGTTGTGTAATACTTATTGTGATTTTGAAAATAGGATATTAAATGACCTAGATTTTTAAAAGATCCACTTCACCCCCCTCTTCTTAGGATTACACCAAAAATCACACTTGGTATCAGAGCCTCATTGCATTAGACTTAGCCATTTTTGTAAAAGACCGCAATGGATCATGTTGATGTAACCCCATTTGGTGAGGGACAATCGTCCACACGTCCTCCAAATTTCTATGGTATTAACTATACCTTCTAGAAACAAAAAAACAAAATGCGCATTTTTCTTCAAAATATTTATTGGAAGGTGTGGAGGGTTGTCTCCAAAGGACATTATATCCCTATAAAAAGTATAGAAGGAAAAAGTGTTCCTATAGCTGAAGAGGAACTTACTGATGATGATATGAAAAAGGTTTAAGTAAATGCCACTGCCATGAATGCTTTATAATATCCATTAGATGTTAATGAATTCAATAGGGTCATGGCATGTTCATCTGTTAAGGAGATATGGGATAAATTAGAAATAACTTTTGAAGATACTAGAGATGTAAAAGATAGTAGGATTGATATGCTGACTAGTGAATATGAAACATTTAGGATGACTTCTAGTGAATCAATACAAGCCATGTACACTAGGTTCACGCACATCACTAATTCTTTGCATGCTCTTGGTAAGACTTACCCCACTTATGAAATGATCAGGAAAATTCTCAAGGGTCTTCCTCCCATCTAGGAACCCAAAGCTATTGTCATAACTAAAGGAAGGAACTTAAAGGCAATGACGCTGGATGAACCTATTGGATCGCTCATCACGTACGAAATGGCAATAAATGAGAGAATGAGGAAGCATATCAAAGCAAAGAAAGTAACAACTCTAAAAGCATCTACTATCAGCTCCAGTGAAGATAGTGATCCGAAATCAGAAAAGGACATGGTCATGCTAACCAAGAAGTTCAGAAAATTCTTCAAAAAGAACTGGAGACCCGATAGAAAGTTTCAAAACTCAATATCAGGAAAAAAAAGAGTCAAGCAAAAAGAAAAAAAAACAGAAATCTAATCCTCCGACGTGCTACAATTGCAGAGAAGTTGGGCACATCAAGTCAGACTACCTACAGCTAAAGAAAGATTTGAAAAAGAAGAAAAGGGCAATGAAAGTCAGCACATCTTAGGATAGACATAGCACCAACAGTTTAAACACCGACTCCAACGACAATGAAGTCGTGAATTTGTGCCTAATGGCACACAGCGATCATGAGGTGTGTTTGAGATCGTACTCCACTAAGGACAAGTGGTGCATGGATAATGGTTGCTCACAACACATGATAGGAGATAAAGCAAATTTTGCGTCCATCTCGCCTAAGGATGGAGGATTCGTCACATTCAAGGACAACGTAAAAGGTAAGATCATCAGAGTGCGACCATGAGGTGTGTTTGAGATCGTACTCCACTAAGGACAAGTGGTGCATGGATAATGGTTGCTCACAACACATGATAGGAGATAAAGCAAATTTTGAGTCCATCTCGCCTAAGGATGGAGGATTCGTCACATTCAAGGACAATGCAAAAGGTAAGATCATCGAAGTAGGTAAGGTCGGTAAGGAACCCTCCCTTATCATAGATAATGTTTTACTTGTAGATGGCTTAAAATATAATTTGTTGAGCATAAGTCAGTTATGTGATTAAGGATATAGAGTGTCATTTAAGCACGATAAATGCATAGTAGAAAACCTATCTGTTTGTTTACTATTGAATGTAATGCAAATGTTTATACTACTAGTTTTGATAACTTAGCCTCTGAACATGTGAAATGTTTTTTCGCTATGAATAAGGCTAGTTGGCTTTGGCATAGGAGATTAGGACATGCAAGCATGGATTCATTGTCAAAAATGGTTAAAAGTGAATTAGTTAAAGGTTTACCAAAGAAAAAATTTGTGAAAGATAAAATATATGATGTATGTCAACTAGGTAAACAAACAAAATCCAATTTAAAAAAAAAAAAAGTCATCTCCACTGTCAACTCTATGAGTCCAATCCGGTTTTGATAATAACAAATCACTTAGTATTTGATCTGTACATTGAGATTATGAACAAGAACTATATTAAACATGCATGGAAGGATAACTAGTCATGGAAGCTGTGGACACCCTATTTTTTCCCTAGCCAAATAGAACACGGGTTCTCCTCTTATTATTTTCATTATTATTATTATTACCTTATTATTATTATTATTATTATTATTATTATTATTATTATTATTATTATTTTCCTATATTATTAGTACTTTACTATTATTTTTCTAGTATTTTTATTATCATTATTATTATTATTGTTATTCATTTTTATTATTATTACTAGTACTTTTATTATTTTTATTTTATTTTTACTTTACTATAATTATTTTTATTTTTCATTTATTTTATTGTTTTTGATATATTATTATTATTATTATTATTATTATTATTATTATTATTATTATTATTATTATTATTATTAGCATTAGTATCTTATTTTGGCTATTATTATTTTTATTATTTTTGGTGATGTTATCATTATTATTATTATTATTTATTACTTTTAATATTAGTATTATTACTTTATTTTTATTAATATTATTATTATTATTATTTTATCGATAGTATCTTCATTTTTATTTTTTACTATAATTATTTATTATTATTTACTATTAGTAGTATTATTATTATTATTATTATTATTATTATCCTTATATTATTACTATAATAATTATTATTATTACTATTTCCATTTTCATTATTACCATAAGAATAAAAGCATAAAAAATAATAATAATAATAATAAATTCAAAAAAAGGAAGTTTTGTTTTAGGGTTTTCAATTTTTTTTTATATAAGGGCAATGAGGCACGCAGCCAAGAGGGGGGCGCGCACACGAGCAGCGCACAGGGAAACCAAAAAAAAAAAAAAGATTTTTTCTGTTCTCCTTCTTCTTCTTCTTCTTCCCAAAGACACAACATCACGCATAGCCTCCCTGTTTCTAGTTCTTCCATCATCTCTCCATTTCCTAGCCACCTACACCGCAGCACCATTGCCAAACACTCCTCCTTGCTCCGGCCATCTAGATTCAGTCCCCTTCGTTGACGCCGTCGCCATTGACCCCCACTCGCCGTCGCCGCCCGTCTCTTCCGGCCTCCCGTCGGTACAGCCCCAACAGAGCAGCACACCCGACAGACAGCAACCCAGCCAGCCACCGCCATCGTCACTCCCTCACAGAATAGTGTCCAGACCCGAGCACCACCCCGCAGCCTTTGCAACTCTCTCCGGCGACCACTCTAGCAGCACCACCAGCCTTCATCAGTCCAACTCCAGCCGCCGCCCTCGTCACTGTCCTGGTAAGCTCCCTGCCCCTCTGCTGTATATACACACACACACACTGCACACGCACAAAATACACACACACAGCACACACAAAAACACACACACACACACAGCACACACAGCACCCACTGCACACACAAAATACACACACACAGCACACACAAAAACACACACACACAGCACACACTGCACACACAAAATACACACACACAGCACACACTACACACACAAAATACACACACAGCACACACAAAATACACACACACAACACACACAAAAACACACACACACAGCGCACACAAAATACACACACAGAGCTCACACAAAAACACACACACATAGCACACACAAAATACACACACACAGCACACACAAAAACACACACACACAGCACAACAACACCCAAACACAGAAACACACGCACGCACGCACACACACACATTCACGTGTCTTTTTTTTTTTTTTCTTCTATTTCTTTGTTGATTTTTTTTTTATTTATTCTAACATCTAATATCTGGTTTTTTTCCTTGTATATGCAGGTATGTAGGTTTTTATTTTTATAGTTAGTTTAATATTTAGTATTCATGGTAAATTTTGGTTGTATTATTTATATAAGTTAATTGTCTTTGTTGCGGAATTTTTATAGTTGGAATTTGTCTAGATATTTAAAGTTTAATTTCATTTTATTCGTTGGATTGTTAATATTATTATTACATGTTTAATACGTAGCTAGAATAGTTATTGTAATTATTTACTTAATCCATATGTTTAGGGCTATTTAGGGTCTTCATCGTTGATGTATGTTCAGTTTTAATTACTTAGGGTTTTCTTCATTGTATGTGTTATTTATACTCATATTAATATTTTCTGATATTTAGTATTCGTATTCTAATATTTTATCATGTTTACATATAAAGGTATCAATCATTATGGTAAGTTTAGTGTTTTGGTATATATTTTGCTATTATATTTAGTATGATATTGTATATAATATTATGGTATAATTATTATTTAGCTTCACTTATTAAGGTATTTTTTTTTTTATATAGATGGTATTACCTTGTATAGTATCTTGAGTGTTTAAATATATATATACATATGGTATTTTATTGCCTATTTTGAAAGTTGTAATATTTTAACAGATATGCTTATTATCATTACTATTTTTATATGCATTGTGATAATTTAATATTTTAACTTATTATCTTATCAATATATAGTAAAACCTCCCATACTAGTATTTTCCTATAAAAATTTTATATACAATTTCAAAATTTGGGAGCGTATTTCCTTAGATATTTTATTGATTTTTAATCCCTATGATTTTATTGTGGGGGTATGAGCCTTCAGACATCACGTACTTTAAGCTCTGAGGGAATATATGTATATATATTATATTATATTTATTTATTTATTTATATTTATAAATTCATAAAAAGGAGTAATTTAAAAACTTATTAGATTAACTTAGGGATAATTTCAAATTAATTAGGTACCGTTCGTAAGAACGGACGCATAGGGGGTGCTTGTACCTTCCCCTCATGTAACCGAACTCCCGAGCCTAACTCTGGTAACATAGACCCATTCTACCCCTAACGGGGTAGTAATCATGTGTTCTAACCACACTAAAAGGTTAGTGGCGACTCCGACATTCCATGATTTTTCCTTGAAAATTAAAATTGATTTTTATTTCGCTGCCCGGGGCACACGCGCTCCCGGGACGTCGCGACAGAAGCCATAAAGAATAAAGCATACATATCTGGGCAAGATCCATGGAACTCAAATAGTATAAGAATGAAAATGCAAGTTACAAGTTTAAGAGCATCATGGGAATGGGTACTTAGAACTCATGTATTTACATTTTCATATGATTTAATTTGAGGCTCAAATCATAATCTAGAATGACCTCAGAACTCATGCATTTCATGTACATCATTAGGAGACATTCATGGGCTTAGAAATATTTTTAAAAACCCCAGAAAATATTTTTATAAAAGAGCCAAGAAAGAGAGGAAAGCAGTTCAAAGTGTAAAGAAAAAATTCAGGAAATAGGAACTTCAAACGATCGAACTCAGCGGTCAGTCGCCTGAAGTTGCCACTTTAGAAGACCGAAGTTAACCTCAGTCGTCTAAAAAATTTCTTCCGAAGACCGAAGATTAAGTTCAATTGCCTGAAGAATTTATAGTGAAACTTGTAACCTAGCAGAAGCACCTCAGAAGACTGAACTCAGAATTCAGTCGTCTGAACCCGACACTTTAGTCCTCTGAACCCCAAACTTCAGTCGTCTGACCCTCTATCTAGGTTAAATTTTTGAAACTCTAAGGAACTTCAATCGTTTGGGCCTTTGACCTCAGTCGCCTGAACTTGTGGGAAAACTTAAAAATCTAATTTTTAATAAGAGAACTTGCAAGATATTTTTTGATCCAACGGTTGAGATCTATTCTAAGTGCAAGATACCTATATATTGAACATCTAAACCCTAGTACGTTAGCTAAGATCAACGAGAAGAGAAGAGAACATATTTTTGAAAGAGAATTGAGAAACTTGAGCATATAACTATACGATTGCCTGCACTCCAACTTATACTCATCAAGCTTGGGCAAATCAATTCAGAAAATCAAAGGTAATTCAGTTACACATCTTGAGTTCATCTTGGTATTGAGGTTTAGTCAATCCATTTATTATTTTCAAAAGTTTTTCATCTCATCATTTGTTATTGAATACTATTATTAGAGAAATCGATCTTGAGTTTTTCATATACATATAGAGAGTGTTTTTGACAAGTTCAATACTAGAGAAAGTTTTTCTTTGGGCATTGATTAAATAGTTATTATTCAAGTGTATCCTTAGTTAAAGACTTGATATTTTGGATACTTTAAAACCATTTGATTAAATATCCTTAGAAGCTCCTAACTATATATATATATATATATATATATATATATATATATATATATATATTGTATTCAGGGATTTTTTTTTTTTTGGAAAACTTTATATTCAGTGTTTTGATCTTTGGAATACGTATCATGTGTACATATATATATTAAGTCCCGTATTACAAAGATCATATTGTGGTTGAAAACTTAAGAGAAATATTGTTGTGACAAAGTGTGTTTCAAATCTTTGCAATCTTCAAAGTTGTTTGTATATTCAAATATTTAACTTAAGTTCTCCAAAGCATTGATTTATATAACTATTTTTGGGAGATTTGATAAACGGGATAGTTAGTGAATCATATTTTTGCATATAACGATTATATCATTACATTCATTCTGAACTTCAAGTTTCATCATATGACTATGTATTAGGAATTTCAATTGTACTCACTAGCTTTGTTAGAAGCAACTTTGAGTGTTTTACAGATTTCATTATAATCACGGTTTGGGTTGTGAACCGGGTTTGAGGAGAGGGTTGTATCTCTTGTAAGCAATGGATTAGGAGGAAATTGTACCTCTTGTAAGCAACAGATTGTAAAGGAAGCTCTGTCCCAATTTAAGAAATAGGGATTATAGTGGAATCCTTAAGTGGGTTGCTCAAGGCGAGGACGTAGGCCGAGTTAGCTGAACCTCCTAAAATCGCGTTTGCATTCTCTCTTCCCTTATCTCTTTACTTTCAGTATTACATTTCATTACTTGTATTGCATGTGTATGTTGAATAACTCTACACGCACTTAATTGGGTAAAAATAACTCATTGATAAAATAAATTTAATTCAGTTTTAAATCCCTGCAATTGATTTGTTAAATATACAAATAAGGATTAAGTGGTAAATAAGTTTCAAAGAATTTAAAATACCCAATTCACCTCCTCTTGGGATTACACCTAAATCAACATTTGGTATCAGAGAGAGTTTACATAGACTTAATAGTTCATTTGTAAAAAGATCACATGGCACATATCGATATAACTCCATTCGGTGAGGGACACTCATCCACTAGACCACCAATTTTCTGTGGTGTAAATTACACCTATTGGAAACGTAGGATGAGCATATACCTATTAAACATAGATTGAAAGGTATGGAAAATAGTGACTAAGGGAAACCATGTTCCCATGAAAGTAATTGATAAGGTAAATGTACCTAAATATGAAGATGAGTATACTGAAGAGGACTGGAAATCAGTACAAATCAATGCTACTGCAATGAACTTGCTTTTCTGTGCATTAGATGTAAATGAATTTAATAGGGTAATGGTATGTAACTCTACTAAAGAAATTTGGGAAAAATTAGAAGTTACATATAAAGGCACTAAGGAAGTAAAAGATAGTAAGATAGACATGCTCACCAGTGAATATGAAGCATTTAATATGACAGCTGATGAATCTATTCAATTCATGTATACTAGATTCACATACATCACAAATTCCTTAAATGCTCTTGGAAAAGCTTGCCCTACGTATGAGTTGATCAGGAAAATACTCAGGGGATTACCTCCAGTGTGGGAAGCGAAAGCTACAGCAATAGTAGAAGGAAGAAATCTCAAGGAGAGGTCAGTTGACAAACTCATTGGATCACTCATCACCTATGAGCTAGCAATAAATGAGAGGAAGAATTAGAAAAGTAAAGCAAAGAAAGCCACAGTGCTTAAGGCATCATCTCACGGCTCCAGTGAGGAAAGTGATTCAGTATCAAATGACGACATGGCCTTGCTAACAAAGAAGTTCAGAAAGTTCTTGAAGAAGAATAAGAAGTTCAACAAAAAATTCTGAAACTCAAAATCCAAAAGAGGAGAGTCAAGCATGAAGAAAAGGAAGGAAGATCCACCAACATGCTACAACTGCAGAGAGGTTGGACACATCAAGCCTAAGTGTCCCAAACTAGTGAAAGCCTAGAAGAAAAAGAAGAAGGCACTGAAAGTCGGTTGGGATACGCATAGCACAAGCTGTTCGAAATCTGAATTCAGCGATGATGAGATTGCCAATCTGTGTCTAATGGCACATGATGACCTTGAGGTACAATCATCATTCTCATCATCTTCTTATTATTCTAGTGATTTTGAAAATGAGAATGACATGATTTCATATGATGAACTAAAACAAGAATACTTGTACTCTATTAAAATTCTTGAGAAGAAGACAAAGAAAATTTCTGATTTGAAAAGTAAAGTCAAACAACTTTCAAGTTTAGTTGAATGCCAAAATGAATTTCATGCATCTCTCATGAAAGACAAAGAATTGAAAATTGAGGAGTTAGAAAAGGATTTGAAAGATAAATCTGAATTTATTTGTAAATTTACTAAAGGACAAAATAATTTTGAAAAACCCTTAAGAGCTCAAAGAAATTCTCTAGAAAAGGAAGGTCTTGGTTTTAATAGGAAAGAAAATCTAAAAGAAAGACATCTTCACATGGGATATTTTGGAAAAGAGTCAAAATTATATGTTTCAACTAAAGACTATCATAGAAATACTACATGTTTTAAATGTAAAAGGTTGGGTCACATAAAATTTGACTGTCCTTTCAAAAATAAAGATGTCAAAATTAAGAAAGTAGGGAAGGTAAAAGGAGAATCTAGCACTAACCCCCCTGGACCCAAGAAAAACTAGGTACCAAAGCTAGTTGTCTAATTGTGTCTTGCAGATACGCTTAAGATCATCATCCTCAAAAGACAGATGGTATATGGATAGCGTATGTTTACGTCACATGACCGAGGATAAAGCAAAGTTCATATCCATCACACCCAAAGATGAAAGATTTGTCACTTTTGGAGATAATGCTAAGGGAAGGATCACAAGTGTAGGTAAAGTTGGTAATGATTCATCACTTATTATAGATGATGTTTTACTAGTTGATGGTTTAAAGCACAACTTATTGAGTATAAGTCAACTGTGTCATAAAGGTTACAAAGTGTCTTTTGAACATGACAAGTGCATAGTTGAACACAAAACTGATAATAAGATACTATTCACAGTTGAGCGTCATGAAAACGTATATACCACCAGTTTTGATAACTTAACCTCACAGAGTGTGACATGCTTCTCTGCTATGAATGAAATTAGTTAGATTTGGCATAGGAGACTAGGACACACAAACATGGACTTAATATCTAAATTAGTTAAGGGAGACTTAGTTAAGGGATTGCCTAAGACAAAATTCATCAAAAATAAAATTTGTGAGGGCTGTCAACTAGGAAAACAAGCAAGAACAAGCTTTAAGAAGAAGAAAGAAATCTCCACTACTAGGCCACTTCAAATGCTACACTTAAATTTATTTGGTTCATACCCAATTCAGAGCTTAGGAGGAAAATCATACGCATTTGTCATAGTTGATGATTTTTCAAGATATACATGGGTATTATTCTTAGGTCACAAAGATGAAGCGTGTGAACAATTTATAAACTTATGCAAGAAAATCCAAAATGAATAGGAATATACTATCACTAAAATTCAAAGTGATAGGGGTAGAGAATTTAGAAATCAAAGCATGGAAGACTACTGCAATTCATTAGGAATAACTTATAATTTTTCGGCCCCTAGAACACCACAACAGAATGGTGTAGTTGAAAAGAAGAATAGGTCTATACAAGAAATGGCCAGAACTATGCTTAACGAACATAAATTACTTAAGTATTTCTGAGTTAAGGCAGTGAATACCGTCTGCTATATTCTAAATAAAGTTTTGATTAGACTATCTCTCAACAAGACTCCATACGAATTATGGAATGGCCGTAGACCAAACATATCATATTTTCATGTCTTTGGATGTAAACGTTTTGTGCTTAGAGACAATGAACATCTAGGAAAATTTGATGTGAAATCATATGAAGGTATCTTCTTAGGGTATACCTTAGATAGTAAAGCCTATAGAGTATATAACAAACGAACATTAACAATTATTGAATCTATTCATGTAGTGTTCGATGAGTCAAATCCCTTCTCCAAAAGAACTGATGAAGATGAAATTGAGATAAACAAGGAATTTGAGAAAATATCCATTAAAGATGACTCAGAAAAGAAAAATGAAATTAAGGAACCATTCACTGAAACTAATCAAATTGAAAATGAGGTTAATGAACCACCTAGAGAATGGAAGTACATAAAGAATCATCCCATTGATCAAATAATAGGTGAACCATTACGTAGAGTAGCCACTCGATCCCCACTTAGGAATATGATGAGTCATTTTGCCTTTCTATCACAAGAAGAACCTAGGAATGTGAGTGAAGCAATTAAGGATAAATCATGGGTGTTGTCCATACAAGAAGAGTTAAACCATTTTGAGAGAAACAAAGTATGGACATTAGTTCCTAGACCTGAGGATAAGACAATCATTGGAACAAAATGGATATAAAAGAATAAGAAAGATGAACATGGGATAGTTGTGAGAAATAAGGCAAGACTAGTAGCTTAAGGATATAACCAGGAAGAAGGTATAGATTTTGAAGAAACCTTTGCACCTATAGCTAGAATGGAAGTCATTCGAATGCTTTTAGCCTATGAAGCTTTTAAGGATTTCAGGTTATATCAAATGGATGTCAAGAGCGCATTTTTAAATGCTGCATAAGTGAAAAAGTGTATCTAGAACAACCCCCGGGTTTTGAAAACCATAAGAATCTAGATCACGTGTATAAACTGACAAAAGCCTTGTATGGTTTAAAGCAAGCCCCTAGAGTTTGGTATGAAAGGCTCAGTGGTTTTCTCCTAAAAAATGGATTTATCAGAGGAAGGACAGATACAACGCTATTCATAAAGTCTAAGAAAGATGTCATTCTCCTAGTCCAAGTATATGTAGATGATGTCATATTTAGAGCTACAAATAAAGAATTGTGTAATGAATTTGCTAATACTATCCAAAATGAATTTGAGATGAGCATGATGGGTGAACTAAATTTCTTCTTAGGACTTCAGATCAAACAAGAAAAACATGGAATATTTATAAATCAATCAAAGTACATTAGAGATCTGCTCAAAAGTTTAATATGGAAGATGGAAAAATACTAGGTACACTTATGAGCATGTCATTGAAATTAGACAAAGATGAACAAGGTATACTAGTAGATGTTAAGCTTTATCATGGAATGATTGGTAGCTTACATTATCTGACTACCAGCAGACCTGACATAATGTTTAGCGTATGTTTGTGCGCAAGATTTTAGTCTGCACCAAAAGAGTCACATTTGCTAATTGTTAAACCAATACCTAGATACCTGATAGAAACCATGGATATTGGATTATAGTATCCTAAGTATACAACTTTTGAGATTATCAGCTATTCAGATGCTGATTTTGCGAGTAGCAAAGTGGATAGGAAGAGCACAAGTGGTACATGTCATTTCTTAGAACATTTGTTAGTTTCTTGGTTTTCCAAGAAGCAGAATTCAGTTGCTCTTTCCACAACTGAGGCAAAATACATAGCGGTAGGTAGTTGTTGTGCTCAAACGCTATACATGAAGCAACAACTAATGGATTTTGGATTAAGTTATGAAACAATTCCTCTAAGATGCAACAATATGAGTGCAATAAACATCGCAAAGAATCTCATATTACGTTCACGAACTAAACATATAGAAATACGACATCATTTTTTACGTGATAATGTGCAAAACGGAGATGTGACACTTGAGTTTGTATGCACGGATGAACAATAGGTAGACATATTCATGAAACCACTTGCGGATGATAGGTTTATCCAAATTAGGCTTGATGCATAGTCGAGAGGTTGCCTAGAATTACATTAGATAACATAACTCAAGGGGAGCAATGTCCCTTAACATTCACAATTTGTTAAAAAATCTCATAGTCAGCTCATTTATTCTCATTCAGTATCACATTTTTGAGATGTAAACATTTGGTATCACATTAATTAATATTTTATATCCTCACATAATATTTTAAATTTGGCACACTGTGTATGTTCACAATGCAATTTACATTCCACAACACAGATTTATGCATTAGCAAGGAGGATGATTGTTGTCAAAAGGGGGAGAAGTAAGTTTTTTTTAAATCTGATGATAGAACAAGTTTAAAACTTTAAGATTTCAAATGGGAGAAGAACATAAGGTTATATCCACTCATGTCTTATTGTTATACACCTTTTTGTTGATGTCAAAAGGGGGAGAAGAATCAGGGCAAAAATAGAAAATTTGTGCAAAGGGTGAGAAGAATAGCAAGAATAACAAAAATTGTTACCAACACTAGTTGTGTAATGGGGGAGAACAATCAGGCTATAGGAGAGGAATCATGAGCATATTTCATTTGGAATCAGGCTAACCAACGTGTGTATGAACATGAGCATATTTTCATTTACTGAATATTTGATGCTTTATTTGAGGGAGAGCCTTGTTAGGCGTAACCCATGTTATTATATATTTTTACTCGTGAATTTGTCATCGTCAAAAAATGAGAGATTGTTGACTCTACGAGTCCAATCCGGTTTTGATAATGACAAATTCCTTTGTATTTGATCTGTACATTGAGATTGTGAATAGGAACTATATTAAGTATGCATGGAAGGATAACAAGTCATGGACGAAGTCATGGAAGCCATAAAGAATAGAGCATACATATATGGGCAAAATCCATGGAACTCAAAGAGTACAAGAATGAAGATACAAGTGACAAGTTTAAGAGCATCATGGGAATGGGTACTTAGAACTCATGTATTTACATTTTCACATGATTTAATTTGAGGCTCAAATCATAATCTAGAATGACCTTAGAACTCATACATTTCATGTACATCACTAGGGGACATTCATAGACTTAGAAATATTTTTAAAAATCCCAAAAAATATTTTTATAAAAGAGCCAAGAAAGAGAGGAAAGCAGTTTTTCAAAGTATAAAGAAAAAGTTCAAGAAATAGGAACTTCAAACGACCGAACTCAGCAGTCAGTTGCCTGAAGTTGCCACTTAAGAAGACCGAAGTTAACCTTAGTCGTCTGAAAAATTTCTTCAGAAGACCGAAGATTAAGTTTAGTTGCCTGAAAAATTTATGGTGAAACACAGAAGTTGATAGAAGCACCTCAGAAGACTGAACTGAGACTTCAGTCGACTAAACCCCAAACTTCAGTCGTCTAACCCTGTATCTAGGTTAATTTTTTGAAGCTCTAAGGAACTTCAGTTGTTTGGGCCTTTGACCTCTGTCGCCTGAACTTGTGGGAAAACTTAAAAATCTAATTTTTAATAAGAGAACTAGCAAGATATTTTTTGATCCAATGGTTGAGATCTATTCTAAGGGCAAGATACATATATATTGAACATCTAAACCCTAGTATGTTAGCTAAGATCAACGAGAAGAGAAGAGAACATCTTTTTGAATGAGAATTGATAAACTTGAGCATATAGCTATATAGCTATACGATTGCCTGCACTCCAACTTATACTCATTAAGCTTGGGCAAATCAACTCAGAAAATCAAAGGGAATTCAGTTACACATCTTGAGTTCATCTTGGTATTGAGGTTTAGTCAATCCATTTATTATTTTCAATAGTTTTTCATATCATCATCTGTTATTGAATACTATTATTAGATAAATTGATCTTGAGTTTTTCATATACATATAGAGAGTGTTTTTGACAAGTTCAATACTAGAGAAAGTTTTTCTTTGGGCATTGATTAAATAGTTATCATTCAAGTGTGTCTTTTGTTAAAGACTTGATATTTTGGATACTTTAAAACCATTTGATTAAATATCCTTAGAAGATCTTAACTATATATATATATATATATATTGTATTGAGGGATATATTTTTTTTGGAAACTTTATATTCAGTGTTTTGATCTTTGGAATGCATATCGTATATATATATATAAAGTCACAACATATATATATATATATATATATATATATATAAAAAGTCACATATTACGAAGATCATATTGTGGTTGAAAACTTGAGAGAAATATTGTTGTGACAAAGTGTGTTTCAAATCTTTGCAATCTTCAAAGTTGTTTGTGTATTCAAAGATTTAGCCTAAGTTCTCCAAAACATTGATTTATATAATTATTTTTGGGAGATTTGATAAACGAGATAGTTAGTGAATCATATTTTTGCATATAACGATTATATCGTTACATTCATTCTGAGCTTTAAGTTTCATCATATGATTATGTATTAGGAATTTCAATTGTACTCACTAGTTTTGTTAGAAGTAACTTTGAGTGTTTTATAGATTTCATTGTAATCACGATTCAGGTTGTGAACCGGGTTTGAGGAGAGAGTTGTATCTCTTGTAAGCAGCAGATTAGGAGGAAGTTGTACCTCTTGTAAGCAGCGGATTGTAAGGGAAGCTCTATCCCAATTTAAGGAGCAGAGATTATAGTGGAATCCTTTAGTGGGTTGCTCAAGGCGAGGACATAGGCCGGGTTGGCTAAACCTCGTAAAATCGCGTTTGCATTCTATCTTCCCTTATCTCTTTACTTTCAGCACTGCATTTCATTAGTACTCGTACTGCATGTGTATGTTGAATAACTCTACGTGCACTTAATTGGGTAAAAAGAACTCATTGATAAAATAAATTTAGTTCAGTCTTAAATCCCTGCAATTAATTTGTTAAATTTACAAACAGGGATTAAGTGGTAAACAAGTTTCAAAGAATTTAAAATACCCAATTCACCCTCCCCCCCCCCCCTCTTGGGATTACACCTAAATCAACGTCCACCACTAGACCACTTCAAATGTTGCACTTAGATTTATTTGGCCCTAATCAAGTTCATAGTTTAAGAGGGAAATCATATGCCTTTATCATTGTTGAGGTGGTTAGTACTTCTTGCTATGAAATGAATAGAGTTTTAATTAGGCCCACTCTCAACAAAATCCCTTATGAATTGTGGAATGGACATAAGCCTAATATTTCATACTTCCACGTCTTTGGGTGTAAATTCTTTGTGCTTAGAAATAAAGATAACCTTGGTAAATTTGACGCAAAATCTGACGAGGGTATATTCTTGGGTTATGCCATGGTTATTAAGGCCTACAGGGTGTTCAATAAGAGAACCTTAACTGTCATATAATCAATCCATATAGTGTTTGATGAGTCCAATATCTTCTCTAGAAAGACTGATGAGAATAATCTTGAAATAAGAAAGGGATTAGAAAAAGTATCCATTGAAAATAATGAAGATAAGAGCATAGAAGTTAAAGAAGCATCTACTGAGGATAATCAAGTAAAAAGTGAGATACATGAACTACCTAGAGAGTGGAAATTTGTGAAGAGTCGCCCCAAAGATCAAATCATAGGTGAACCATCACGAGGTGTAGCTACCCGATCATCCCTTTGAAACTTGTGTAGCCACTTTGCATTCTTGTCTCAAGAGGAGCGTAAGAATGTGAATAAGGCAATTGAGGATGAATCATGGGTGATGTCTATGCAGGAAAAGCTTAATCAATTTGAAAAAAAATAAAGTCTGGTCCTTGGTTCCTAGACCTAATGATCATAATGTAATTGGAACAAAATGGGTCTATAGGAACAAGAAAGATGAAAATGGGATTGTAATTAGAAAAAAGCCAAATTAGTTGCCCAGGGTTACAACCAAGAAGAGGGGATAGACTTAGAGGAGACCTATGTTCTTGTAGCTAGGATGGAGGCCATCTGAATGTTATTAGCATATGCTACTTTTAAAAAATTCAAATTATATCAAATGGATGTTAAAAGCACATTTCTAAATGGGTACATCAATGAGGAAGTATATGTGGAACAACCTCTAGGATTCGAAAACCAAAAATTCCCAAATCATGTGTATAGAATGTCTAAAGCCTTGTATGGATTGAAGCAAACTCCTAGAGCTTGGTATGAAAGGGTAAGTGGTTTTCTACTAGATAATGGGTTTACTAGAGGGAAGATAGACACAACACTCTTCATAAAGTCTAAAAATGATAACATGCTCCTAGTGTAAATATATGTAGATGACATCATATTCAGAGCAACAAACGAAGAGTTGTGTAATGAGTTTTCCAAATGCATGCAAAATGAATTCGAAATAAGCATGATGAGTGAGCTTACATTCTTCCTAGGACTTCAGATTAAACAGGCTAAACATGAGACTTTTGTATGCCATGAGAGGAATGGTGTATTCCTAAGATGAGGAGTGAATTGGGTATTTAAAAACTTCCTTGGTTAAATTCAAATTACAATCAGTATTTTGCAACCTATGGTCTTTCTAAACAATTACCAATTCCACGGATATTCAAAGCATATATGAAAAATAATCAAGACAATAAATAATTTAAACATATATGTACAGAAATTTTAAAAAAAAAAAAAAGCGAGAAAATAAATAGCAGACACAATATTTGTTATCGGGGTTTGGCCAATCCTGCCTACATCCCCACCTTAAGCTAGCAGCTCAAGGATTCACTAAATGCCCACTTCAATCGGGCGAAGCGGCGCCACTTACACTCTCCTTATGGAACGAAGACTCCCCAACTCAATTACAGGGCTGAGCCACAACTAGTACTCCTTACGAGGCGGAATCTCCCCAACTCAATTATGGGACTAAGCCACAACCAATTCTCCTTACGAGGCGGGGACACTTTGATTCACTTTCCAGACAGAACCAAGTCGTACACACTTTAAAGGATGGTGCACCTCCTAGCTTACCTAACCAAGTTCGAGCCAAATCGGGACTCCTTACAGGGCGAGTCTCCCTCTTCAGGCCACGCCTAGAATACAAAGAAATTAATTTTTGTACAAATAAATTGCTTCTAAAATAAGCAAAGATGTACAAATTGAAGCTTTGAATGCACTCACACAAGATAAAAATTTAAGCTCAAGTATGTCTATTTTCTCACAATAATTTTGTAATCTTTGAAAATGATGTATATAAGAAAGTGCTTCAAAGATTTGAACGCTAATAAATATTTCTACAAAAATATTTTTCAAAAAATAACAGGAGAACCTAGGGTTTTGCTTTCAAAAAATTTTTTTCCCAAATAAATGTATATGATCTTTGACAAAAAAAAATATTCAATAAGTGATTTTCAAAGATCTATAACTCAAATAATATCTCCTACAATATTTTTCAAAATGTAATGTAGAAGATGTTGGAGATTTGCTTACAAAAATGTTTATGCAATAAAATGTAAGCTTTTGAATCTTGCAATGAAAATGCTCAAAGATTCACAAGCAAGTAGAGTTTTCCCAAAAAATGTTTGTCAAAGGAATAATATGGGAAACACTCAAAGCTTACTCTCAAAGAAAATGATTTTGAAAAGAAAAGAATGATTAGGAGTAAATGATTTTTGATATGAAAAATATATGCCCAAATGAATTTTCTCTTAAAAGATTTTTCAATATGATAAGTATAGGAGAGTATGAAAGAATAAAACTCAAAAATATTTTTAGAATATTTTCAATCTAAGCATTAATTAAAAAATGAGTTATGAAGGGGTATTTATAGACATCTTGAAAAATATGACCGTTTGGGACCTTTTAAGCATTTTCCAATTTGTTTAATGAAAAATTAATGATGTTTTAGCGCTAATATTTTAAGCAACCCAAGAGGGTCGATTGACTGGCAAAGGTGCCAGTCGGCTGACTGCAAACCAAAATTTGAATTTCTGCGAGGTTTGGTCGACTAAGGAAGAGTCTGGTCGACTGACCTTGGCAATTCCCCATTTCTTCATAGGTTCGGTCGGCTAGCCAAATGACCGGTCGACTGAGTTAATAGTGCTAGTCGGCTAAGGCATATTTGAACTAAAATGATTGATCGGCTGAGGGTTCAAGACCAGGCCAAAATGCACTTGTCGGTCGATTGAGGATTTTGTGTGTTAATTTGGTTAGTCGGCCGAGCTTTTTATTTCTTTGATTTTTGGCCTAAGGCATGATCAGTCGATTGAGCTAGTTTTAACTAGTGAGGGTCGGTCGATCGAGGTCATTTAAAACCTATGTTTTTGCCCTAATTTTGACTCTAAAGATATTTCAAATTAAAAAACCCTTGTTTGATTCTAGCTTTTATGAAAAGGATTTTTTATTAAAGTTTAGGTCCCCTATGGTCAGGCTATGGTTATTTGAGCTTAGCATTCATATCATGCAATATAAGCAATTATTACAGACCAAAAACTAAATGCATTTACAATATCAAATAGAAAATATCTTCTTCTTTGCTCTTTTGATCGAATACGCCAGGTTGATGTGTTCTTTTAACACCTTCAGGCTTCCATTTCATTTTCTTTATGTGTGATCTGAAATATGAACCTATTCACATGCTAAATACACACATAAGATACTTGTACTTTGTCAGCATCAAAATAGAGATCGGACTCAAAAAGTCAACATGCCAATCAAAATATGTTAGACTTGTTCAAGAAATTTAGTATGGAAGGATTCAAAATTCTTGGAACACCTATAAGCACTTCCACCAAATTAGATAAAGATGAGCAAGGCATACCGGTAGACGTTAAGCTTTACCGAGGTATGATTGGTAGCCTATAGTACCTAATTGCAAGTAGGCCTGATATCATGTTTAGCGTGTGCATGTGTGCGAGATTTCAAGCTGCACCAAAAGAGTCTCATTTATTAGTAGTCAAGAGGATACTTAGATACCTTGTCAGGACCATTGAATTAGGATTATGGTACACTAAGTATTCCTCATTTGAGATTGTCAGCTATTATGATGCAGACTTTTCCAACAGCAAAATTGATTGGAAGAGCACGAGCGGCACTTGTCATTTTCTAAAATATTTTCTAGTTTCTTGGTTTTCCAAGAAACAGAACTCAATTGCACTGTCCACAGCTGAGACTGAATATATAGCGGTTGGGAGTTATTGTGCTCAAAAGTTTTATATAAAGCAATAACTCATGGACTATGGATTGCACTATGACACCATTCCCATAAAATGTGATTATACAAGTGCAAAAAATATCTCAAAGAACCCCATCTCACACTCACGAACCAAGCATATAGAAATTAGACATCATTTCATTCGTGTCCATGTGCAAAAGAGGAACGTAGACTTGAGTTTGTGTGCACTGATGAACAATGGGTCGTATATTCACGAAACCTCTTCAAGAGGACAAATTTATACAGATTCGACGTGAATTAGGCTTACCACACACTAGGGAAGTTGCCTAGATATACTTAAGTGATCATTTTACAAATTAGGCCTGTCCCTTAATAATGAATGGAGTGCATAACTGAGGGGGAGCATCTTGTGTTAGCAAATACTACGACTCAAAAATGCATTTCCTTTCCATACTATTCTTATTGCTTAATTACATCATATGGATGATTATTGTCTGGTATTTTGAACTCTCATTGACTATATTGATTGGAAATACTAAATTGCATACTTGCATGGAACGCCATCAGTAAGGCTGTTGCAGAATTTGTGTATGCATGTTGATAGATGACTAGGTATTGCGTGTTGATTGCCATACTATACAACATTGTCATATCTTTCAAAACAATCATTATGAACTGCTTCTCTAGCTAAGGTTCATTTAAATGCTTATATTTTTTTTAACTTAACCCTTTTGCTGATGACAAAAGAGGGAGAAATAAGCAAAATTGGGAATTAAGTGAGAAAACTTAGGAGAGAAATATCTTAGCTTAACTGTCAAACTTAAACGCATATTGTTTTTGAAATGTCTTCTTTCCCAGATATGCTTGAACTATACTGAGAATTTTTAATTTATGCATATTCTTAGGGGGAGCCTTTTCAAGCTGAACCCACTTTTGTTCTTGTATTTATCATCATCAAAAAAGGGAAGATTATTAACTTTATGAGTCCAATTCCGTTTTAATAATGACAAATCCAAAGTATCTTACCTATGCATTGAGTACCTAAACAGGTCTATAATCTAGCACGTATAAATGGTAAGGACACAATAGAAGCCATGAGGAACTCAAAGCTCATGTCACATGATGGCAACCTGAAGAGCAAAAAGAATGAAGACTTAATATTTTCAAGTGTAATTGCATTTGGTTTTAATTTGTATTATGTATATCTTGCATGATGTGATTGGATGCTCAAACAATGACCATAGACTGACCTTAGGGAACCAAAAATTTTCTAGAAGAACTTTTCATAAAATATCATTCTTATACACAAAAAGTTTGAAAAGTTTTGAGGTCAAAACAGGGCTAAAACTAAGATTTTTACTAAACCCAGTCGGCCGGCCATTTCATGCTTTACAAGCCGTAGTCGAACAACCTTGCCCTTAAGGCCAAAATTTCATTTATGTTAAGGCCCCAGTCGACCGACCATTTCATGCTTTATAAGCCCTAGTTGACCGGCCCATTCAGTTGGCGAGTGTTGAAAAGCCCCAGCCGACCGGCCTTAAATGAATTGGAAAAGCCCAATCGACCGGCTTAATGATCTGGCAGACCAAATCTTGAGCCCCAGTCGACCGAACCTCGGTGATTCAAATATCGCCTTAGCTCAGTTGACCGAAACCACTGCTAGTCGACCGGACCTCTTGGGTTGAGAAATGTTTAAGTTGAAAATGGTCATTAATTTTAAATTAAACAAATTAATAATGCCCAATCAGTCCCTTAAGGTCACTTTTTTTAAGAGCTCTATAAATAGCTTGCCCAAAAACTCATTTAACACTTTTGATTATCTTGACTATCCTCTAAAATATTTTGTGTTTTATTTCTCTCATCCTTACACATACAAGCAAGCAACTACTATCTTTCTCTTATTCCTTTGAAAAATCTATTTTGAAAAAGAGCATTGATAATTCTTTCACTCCCTTCATTTGCAAATCATTATTGCTCTTGAGGGTTGTTGAAGAATCATTCTTTTGAGCATTTACTTTCTCATCTAAGAGGCATTTACTCTCATTCAAACTTTCATTTTAAAAATCATTTCTTGGGAGCAAATCTTAAGTTTCTCCCACTTATTTTTCTTGATAAATATTTTTGGAGAACCATTTATAACTTGTGAATCTTTAAGCATCTCCATTACAAGATTCAAAAGCTCACATTGTCTTTACTGCGAAAATCATTTTTGAGCTAAACCCTAACCTCTCCTACACTATATTTTTGAATATCATTTTTGGAGAAAATTCTTAGGGGTTCTAGATCTTTGAAAAGCACTTATTGCATGTTTCATTTTTGAATCAAAGATCACGCTTTATTATATCCTCTCATTTTGAGAGAGGAAATCCTAAAAACTCTATTGAGCATAAATTTCATCATATAAGAGTGCATCGATTTCAAATTGTACGACTATGCTTTCAAAAAGCATTTTCCTTGTACACAAATACTTTTTATCACTTGTATATATAATTCGGATTGTGAACCGTGGAGAGGCAGCTTCTCCTTGTGTGGAAGAAGTGGATTGTAAAAGGAAGTTTTGCCCTACGAAGAAGCGGATTGTAACGAAAAGCTCCGCACGATTTTTTAAGGAGTGGATAGTGGAATTCTTGGGTAGTTTGCCCAATGCGAAGACTTAGGCTGGGCTAGCCGAATCTTGTTAAAAATCTTGTGTTTGCTCTCTTTCCATTTACTCCTTAAATTTCCGCACCTGTATGCTTTGATTTATGTTATTGTGATTATTGTGCTTGCCTTACTATTGTTAGCATTTAAATATTTATGGACTTGAGATTAATTGACAAATATTAATTACTTAGAAAGACCCTAGGTTGTGTAATACTCTGATTGTGATTTTGAAAATAAGATATTAATTGACCTAAATTTTTAATAGATTCAATTCACTCCTTATTGGGATTACACCAAAAATCACATTAATATATGTGGAGTTTTGTTATAGCTTTAGCCAAGTCTTTTCCTCAGGCCGGTCTCACTTATGTGTGGGGATATATAATATTTAAACTTTTCAAAAAAAAATTAATTAACCTTTACTTGGCGTTTTGTTGCCCTTTATTTTGAAATATTTTTACTTTTATTTTAAATGTTATTTAAAGTATTTAGTTTTATTTAGTCAATAAGTAAATCAAAGTATTGCAATTTAGACCTAAATAACTTTAGCCAAACCTTTTTCATACTTCATTCTCACTTAATTACATGTGTGTAATATTTGAAGTATTAATATCTATGGAGTTTTGCCGAAGCTTTTGTCAACTCTTAAGTTATATGTGTGCAAGTGTGTAATATTTATAATATAAAATTGTATGAAGTGCTATTCAAGTTCACATTTTATATTAAAAGTCCAAATTTCATATTCCAACACTCACATTATGAAACATATGAATATATAAACTTTTCTCCTAATGATTAACTAGAATTTCGAAATACTCACACACATTAAAATATACTTAGAATTTCTAGGGTTTTGTTGTTATCTACTTCGAAATACTTTTATTTTCATTTTAGATATTATTTAAAGTATTTAGTTTTATTTAGCCTATTGCATTGTGATTTAGACATCTAAATAACTTTGACCAAACCTTTTCTGCCATTCTCATGACTTTTTTTTAAGTCATTGCCATCTCATTTTGTGCATGGGTGTATGATATTTAAAATACAAATTGTAGAGTGCTACTCAAATTTACACAACATATTCGAAGCCCAAATTTTATAGTCCCGCGCTCACATGCATTATGAAACACACACACACACATAAGGTAGCTTTGAATTTCGCCATCACTTGACTTCGTATTTTTATTACTTAAAAGAGTCCGAGTGGATTTATCAACACTTTTTTGTGAATTTTTTAGTTTAATTCTTCCAATCTATGCTTCTTCTTGTTATTTTAATAAAATTATTGTCATGTGTTAGTTATTGATGCTGTTATTAAGTAGAAAATGTATGGTTTAAATTGTTATTGAAGGAACTTTCCAATCATGACATAATTAATAATAAACTAGTGCAATAATATTAAATATAATATTTAAATAACTTTAATCGCTAGACGTAATATTTAATCATACTATTAACAACATTAAGATTGTTTGAACATTTCCAATGCAATGTTTTGAATTAACAAGTTGAGTTTTTCTTAAATTTGCTAATAATATTACAAGATGCATTACACACACACACACACATGCACATATAGAAAATTTTAAATTCATAGTATTCTACAAAATATCATCTTAATGTTCTACATATTGAATCGTCTTAAAAATTTTGAATGCGGCATGTTTGATTTGATACGTATTCACCATTTTGAGTTTTAGGTTTTTGTTGAGCAGTAGTAACATGGGTTTTCCGCTAGGATTATATGTATTTCAGTTAATTACCAAGTAATTTGTACTGAAATAAACTTGCAACATAACCTAACTGAGCTTATATCTCTATCGAAAAAAAAAAAAAAAAAGTCTAAAACAAACATACAACTAAACTAAACTATAAACAAGTCATAAAAGAACATATTCATAAACTTGTACGCTTGCCTCTTAACAGAAGCTCAATCAAGCTGAACTTTTAGCATGAAGCTTGTGTTATTAAACAAGCCTAAAATTTACGCTCAAACTTTTTTGGTTCAGTTAAATGAACAAGCATAAAACAGCTCTTACCAAATCAAATGGCACGAGAGAAGAGCAAGTAGACCATGAGCAAAACAATAACCTTTCATCTTCTTGACTAAGATAAGGCTATTATTTTCACAAACACTACTTCTCCACATGTCAAGTTTAAATCTATGCTAACTGTGTATTGTATGTGGAAGTACATACAAGGGGAGAGATGATGTGTATGTACAATTTTTTTCAGTAAAACTGCACAACTTGGTTAGCTACAAAATGAGGTTCTCATCACCTAATACAATATAAACAAAACCTCTAACATAATGACATGTATCATGGCCATCATATTCTTTTTCCTTTTCTTTTTTGTTCTAATTCCAATTTTCATCGGTGTTATGGCTTTGGGCTTTGGGAATTCATTCTACATCCATCCCAGTATCAGTTGACAAATCAAACCTGAAATGGCCATCGTATTAGAGCATGATGTATTCTTGAGCTTTACACATGAAATCAAAGAGGGATTAGCTCAAGGATTACTACGAATGTGCTAAAAGCAGTGGTGTTAGGATCCGATGATCAAAACCCCACAAAATGGGATCTGGATATATGCATACATGCTTATAGATAATTAACCTGAGCATTATCTGTTTTAAATTTCTGGAGTTCTTCTTGGGCACATAAAAGCCTACAAATAGCAAAATCAAAGTTTCAAAAATTCTACTTTTTACCACTACTGCAAAATATAACATGATGTGTACAAGAGTACCTCCACTGCAACTCAGTTACTACATGGAGTAATTCCTTCTCCCTATCATGAGCTGCCTCCAGCTGCAACCAAAAGCAAGCATTGAAGATGCTCAGCTTACTTTCAAGAATAACAATATAAACTATGCATATGAACTCAAGGTCAAAAAGCCATCATTAAAAAGACAAAAGGTGGTATAAGTAAAATTGAAACACAAGAACTCATTTTACATGTTCATGCTTTTCATCATTACTTTAAAGTATAGCAAACAAACCCAACCATGTCAATGCAGAGGTTATAGCACAGTTGGTCAGGACTGAATTTAATAATAGACCGATACATCCACACAGTTAACAAACCCCTTCCCAGTCCTAGACGGCTCAGGCATATCATATATGAGTTTTTAATTGACTGAAAGCCACATGCACATCATAACACAAATACCTAACCCTCATAG
This sequence comes from Malania oleifera, assembly GCF_029873635.1. Taxonomy (NCBI): domain Eukaryota; kingdom Viridiplantae; phylum Streptophyta; class Magnoliopsida; order Santalales; family Ximeniaceae; genus Malania; species Malania oleifera. Next base: position 37,847,971 of record NC_080422.1, on the reverse strand, counting down.
GCTCAAACACACCTACTGTCAGCCCATTGATTAAGGATTTTGTTTAAGGAAAGAAAACGAATGGGGAATAAGAAAGAAATTCATTTCCATTGTATTTTATTCACTGTATGGTTTATTTTCTCTCACTTTTCTTGATAACCAAACACAAAAAAGTGGATCCTTTTATGTTTTCCTTTCCTTAATGGTTTCCAAGTTCCAAACAGGGCCACAGAATTCGAGAGAGATTAAAATATGCTGCAAAAATAACATTAAGTAAGCTCTTCCAGTTAGGATGATAACAAATTTAGAACATGGTGGAGACCCTAAAATGCTTTATCAGCCTGACAGATATATAAATGACATCATTCAGCTTAATCCTTCCAATAGCATGGAATTAAGGGATCTTTCCCGCTTTAAGAGCTTTCTGAGCTTTTAAACCCAAATTCTGGTTGAAATGGTCAGGCTACACTCAAATGGTTTTTACGTTCTGTGCTACAAAACCTGACTGTAGTAAGGAAACAGTAGGCACTAAATATTGGAGACAAGATTCTGCTGAGGAAAACATTCCTTGCGCTTGATGCACATAAGGCTATTAAAAATCACAACTTATAATTTATTTGCTCATATTAACTACACATTTGGTACATAGGAACGTGTAATAGTTTTGGGCCTAACTTTGGTGAGGTATTGTCCGTTTTGGCTCACTGGCCTCGCGGGTTTATCCTATAAAAGGCACCTCACATGGTTGGAGTCCAAACCATCCTTATAAGTCCAATATCTCCCTAGTACGCATCCTATGTGGGACCGTAACAGGCTCTCCCGTCCAATCTCTGATGTCCTCGTCAGAGTGGTTTACGCCTATGTGTAGGATCCACCCACATGATAGTGTCCCCAAGGTGGCTCGATACCAAAACAGTCTTGAGCCCAACTCCAGTGAGGTATTATCCACTTTGGCCCACTGGTCTGACGGGTTTGTCCTATAAAAGGCACCTCACATAGTTGGAGTCCAAACCATCCTTACAAGTTTAAGATCTCCCTGGTGGACATCCGATGTGAGACCATGACAGAACAGATAGGAATCAAAAGTATTACTTGATCTCCATTCAAATTTCCATTCCTAACCCCTTCCATTTGGAAAATCAAGCATGATGTAAATATCCAGTTTCAGATTAGAAAAATCCCAAGGCCCAAGGCAGTAGCATTAAAAATTTACAATTTAATGCCAGACTACTAGTGGTTCAAAGTGCTGACAAAACCCTCGCCAATATTAACTAGTTCAATAAGAAACATAAAGAATGTGATGATGCTGCTCCAGCAAGAATTATCCATTTTTAGACAGTTTTTGACTGGAAAATGAAATTAAAGGAACAGGTTCAGTAGATAAGAGAGAAGAAATGGTTGCCATTTAGAAAAAAGAGAAAGTTGGAAGGTCAAGAGGACCAAGCATAGGCAACCTCTTCTTCCTTTCCTGTGGTTATGGATAGAATTAGGGTGACCTTCCACCTATTACTGCATATATTGGAGTTTGCTAAGTTATGGAGAACAATTATCAGTTTCATTTTGAATTTTGAAAAGAATTACAAAATAGCCACCTTGTTTCCCCAGTTTTCTGACATTTAGACGAAGAACTTGGATAGAAATGTCATGTTTTTGGAATTATCTGAAAAATTAGAAATAAAAAACAAAAACTGTCTTCCACAACTAAACAGGTTTTAACATTTATGCCAAGCTGAATTTACTTTCCCCCCTAGGTCTCCCAGCTTTCAATCACGATATGTCAGTAATTCGGAAAAGAAAAACTCAACAATTTATTTATAGCTTCCAACCTTCCAGATTCTTGTCATAGATATAGCGTGCAATTATCATCATCTTAAAAAATTATTTCACTTGTCATCCATTTCAGTTGCACCTTTTAGCTGGGTATTTAAGATCAGTTATTTCCTTATTTCACTAAATGGGCCCTAGAGTTTTGCATCAAGCTGAATCTGCTTTCCTCCTAGTTCTCCCTCGCTAAATCACAATTCGTGACTTCTGCAGAACAGGAAAAACCAACAAATTATTTGTAAGTTCCAACACTCCAGATGCTTATCTTAGATTATCGTGCACTTATTCTCATCTTAACAGATTTATTCACTCATCAACTACTTTAGTGTTCACCTTTTCTCTGGGTATATAAGATCAGTTATTTCTCTTGCTCGTTTCATCTAGGCACTTCAACCTGATGAACTAAATATTTGAAGCAAGTTACTGCAACACCAATAATTATTTAAATTAGTGAATTTCTAATCAGTAAGCTGTGAACTTATTCATTTATTTTATGACAAACTATAAATAGAAAGGTCACAAATTTGAATTATATATATATATATATATATATGTATGTATGCATATATATATATGTATATGTATATATATATGTATGTATGTATATATATATATATATATGTATGTATGTATGTATATGTATATGTTGCTTAAAAACAACTCAACACAACCATAAAACTTCCAAATTGCATACCAAAGATTTCTCTGTCACAACTGCAGTAACTGGTGTAGATGCTCCGTCGACTGAGCGAAAAGCTGTGTGAATAAAAAAACATATATTGAAGACATAATATCCAATATGAATGACATAAGTGCAAATTTGAAGGGAATCGATTTGATGCACCTGTTGAGTCACCAACAGACACTAGCTTCATTAGACTCAGAATACTCTCCTGTTGAGGCAATATGGGAATTAAAGTAATTTTTAATACTATTAGAACACAGAGAACAAACATATATCACTAGTCCATACCCTTTGTAGTATATTTGTCTGCAAAACAGAATGCAACATCGGAAAAAGAGAATGGCTGAGAAGATTCAATGATGAAGCATCAGATGGTGATGGTAGAGAAATTGCATGAAGGTGGGTAAGCACCTACATAACCCATAACATCCCATAAGATATTCAGTGCAATAAGAATATACTTACGTTTTTACCCTTTGTTTTGTTATAAAAAAGAATTAAAAGCGGCACACTTAAAAAAATGAAACGGTTGTATAGTATTTTACTTTTCTTTCACCATCCCTTATGGGAGAAAAATGGGATGGAATCTTTGTTTCTAGGACTTATTTTGGACCAGGGAGGAGGTCATCCAATGTTCAATGTCCTGGCCTTAATTCTCTTCCATTCACATCAATTGTATATCTGCATGGCCTTGTCACCACTGCTCACACAGTTGAATAGCATAAAGGACAAGATTGCAAGCAGTACCCAATTTAGGTTGAGAGCTTGAACAACCCTCTTAAGGCCTCCACAAATGAGAAGCTCTAAACTAAATTATAAAATCCATTCTCTGAGAGGATATATTTAAAATGACAAAAATAAGACCAACCCAAAAATCAAAATTCTAGTGGGAAAATATTATGGCGGTATTATTACTTGACAAAAATCCAGTATATCAATTTTTAAAACAACAATAGTGATGTATAAAACATTACAAAGTAAAAAAAAAGTGGATGCCTGTCCAATCATATAGCCCCACCTATGCTCAGAATTTAAAGTGCAGACTTCAAACATATGCAGATATTAAAACATATAGGCGTCCACAGAAGTCCATTCCTATATACATCATGGTTTTAAAATCTACACTGGTGACCAACCCGGTGAAGCCACCAAGATGGCTGAACCAATTGAACCAACAGGTCGAACTGGTCGGCCAACTGGTAATGTAAGCATGACATAATAATATAATATTATTCATACGTAAACGTATACATCTACAATAAAAAAATAATATTAACCCAATCCCCTTATAAAATATTATAAATATGTTATTAAAATCTCCTAGTAGCCAATTAAACCCCAAAACAATTACTAATAGAATAATTTTTTAAATGTTTTTCTTTTTTTTTTTTTAAATATTTTAAACTTTTATTATGCTTGGACCTACAACTGAATCATGAGGCTTGGCGTGTACATAAAGACCTTCACCGAACTCAGACTCCTTTATCCTTGGGGTAGCAATTTCTTTCATACACGAGTCCACGTATGTAAATACTCCAAGACTCTAAATATGGCCCATACTTTTTGAAGTTGGCTGGGTTCGCTGTGATAATTAATGTTCTATAAGTTTCTTATCATTATAATATATAATTTACCCCATACTAAAGTCAAAAACATCAATTGGCATAGTGATAGGCTACTCCCTCCTCTTACCAGACGTTACAAGTTTGAATCCCTGTGGAGCCACAAAATATAATTTTTTTGCATTTAAGTAAGCAGCTTGGTTGACCAGTCATTGACCCTGGTTCATGCCGGTTCATTCAGCCGGGTCAACTCCAGCTCCCCTCATTTCCAATTCTGAGACATTGACCGGACCGGCTTGGTGGCTGGTTCTATTTGAACCCACTCGGACTGGCCAATCCGTCTGGGTTTCAAAACCATGATATACATTTAGACTGATTCTTGATAAGGTTTTACTGTTTTAACAAATATAAGAACGAACTAAAGAAGCTAAAAATTAAATAAGTTCACAGAGGAATGTTTCAAATCTAATATCTGAATCAAGTAACGGCACTGCAAAGTTTATTTAACATAAATTCTATAGGATTGTGGTGTTCCAGGGTTTAAATTTACTACAAAGAGCTGATTGCAGCAATTATTGTCTGCACTTCAAATAATTATTAGCAAGTAAATCCATGCCAACTATGTCTAAATAATAAGAGCAGGTAGCAAATTAATGCAGGCTAATTGACAAGTGTAATTAGTGTGGGTAGCAACTTATGTGCAAGTGAATCAGTGTGCATTGTGGAGAGAGAGAGAGAGAGAGAAATTGTCTAGTGACTTCAGAAACTAACTTATTTGTTCAACAATCAGAAATAAAGCACAGGTAAGAACACAAAATGAAATTTGTCTCACCAAAAAGAATATGAGCAAGCATAACTGTAATCTAAGCACTAGTCCGTAGTTGTCAAATTGAGATTCGATTCGTGAATCAAAATTCCAATGTTGGGAATTGTTAATCGAGAATCAAATTGAATCGTAAGATTCAGCACAAATTTCCAAAATCAATTCTAAATGGCATGCATATATTGATATATAAACATGAAGCAAAATAGTACAATATATTTACATTTTGACAATAAAAAAATCAAATTTCATGTGTATGCTTTCCATGAACAAATAAAAAGTAAGGGAATGAGACAAGAAATTTTAATTAAAAAATGAACATTATGCTGTTTAAGGAATCGAGAAAAAATAATTTAAAAAATTGAATTTTTGGTGTTTATCAACAATTTTTAAAAAATGATAATAATTGAAAAATACAATTAAAAAAAAAAACATTTTTTGAATCTTAACAACATAACAAATTGTGAGTAACACCTTAACCAATGTGTGTTATGGCCCTTATTCTCAATGGCAGAGCATTATACTCCAGGAGTGAAGAATGGTATTGTGAAAGCAACATATGACCTAAAGTTCTATTTTCTCCTCTTTTTTAGCACAAAAAACTGACGAATGGAAGCTAATCATGTGAAAAAAAAAATCAATTAGAGAAAATGAAGCTTTAAACCAGTCGAGCTTGTTAGGATATGATAGGTCTAGAATCTTGTGAATCGATAGATTTGGATTGATTCGCTAGATTCATGTGGTAAATCAATAGATTCGGCAGCGATTCAGTTGATTTTAGATTCGCTAGTATGACTTTAATTGCTTGGTGGAATTGATACGAATCGTATAAATCAAATTGTGGATCATAAGATTCTAACAACTGTGAACACTACTTTAACATCTATGAGCTGACCTCAAAATTACCAACCTGCAAGCTGTGACTCTTTTGCAGAATAGGAGATGGGACCACCTGAGGATAAGAATCAATTTATAAAGTCCAAAAAAATAAAATAAAAAGAATTAAAAGATATCAAGGCCACAATCGTCAAATTTACCTTTTCTAAGTCAACATTCTCAGATGTAACTTTGAAACGTCCCTTTTGCTGAACAACTGGCACCTTTGCTTTCTCATCAAATTCATCGCTGTTTGCTGTTGCAGTAATATTTTAATTAAATGGGAAAGCAAAAATTTCCTTTACTCAGCAAGATAAAAATATCAAATCAACCAAATCAATTCAAGAGTCAGAAAATTGATCCTGCATTTAAAAGGTCAGACAAGATTACAGCACATGCCTGATGACTTTGAAGCTCTAGAGAGTATGTCATAATGTGCATCATCTGCTGCCTGATTCTGCATCTTATCACTGAAATTTCCACAAATCTTAGTCAAAACTCAGTGAAGAAACACTTTGTAATAATTATGAAATTTGGTAGTCATTTTTTATAGGTAACTGGTGCTAGGAATAGTGAGGTTTGAAGTTGAACCCTGCTCGAATGCAGGTTGAGATCACCATTACCATCAGGCCACCTTGTCCTTCTTTAAATTTGGTAATCATAGAATGCGAAGACATGAAAGTTAGTCTATTATCATGATTAAGCTGCCGGAGAATGTAAGAGTATCAAAAAGTAAATGAATGCTAAGCATCCAATCAAAACATGCATATCATTTCAAATAGAGGCTCTAACAAAACAAAAAGATGAGAAAAACAGCAAAAAAGATGGAAGTAATGAAATCAAATAAAACAGGTATCATGGAATAATGATCTTTTCCAACATTCAAGGTCTTTCCAACCACACCAACATATTTCATAAATTTAGAAGTTTGATACATCAGAATAAGTACATAAGAAGTCCCTTTGCATACTCGCTCCATAGAAACCTACCAAGAACAACTATGAAAACAAGCTAGAATTCGTGTGCATGAATACATTAGCTAGAATTGCAATTAGGATGGGCTAAAATTTTACATCCATGATAAATTTCACTTTGATTCACAAAAATTCAAAGGTAAACCAACAAATTGGAAATTATTTCTAGAACTATAGTCACTAGAGTTGACTCCTCATCAATAGAATCCCTTTTGCCATGTTGTAGCGTAAATCAGAACTTTGGCTGCCCATGCAGTCTGCAAGTTCAAATTGATTAGTAAATGTGAGTTACAATCTAGACACCTGGTATTGCGGAAATAGCAGAAGGTAAACATACAATACCCATAGTGAGTCATGATTTCAAATTAGAGTGGCTCTTGTAAACAGCATGTTTAACTTGGACTAAAAAATGACTTGTCCAATTGCCTGAACTAAGACTCTGAAAGGCTTGTCATCTGACATGTATCTTTGTCACTTGAATCTGAAGTTGATTTTAGTATTTTCATTTTGTGACTAATGTCCAAATTAATATTATTTTATTATCTCTGATAGGATAGTAAGTTAATGTCTAATCCAATCTTTGTAGCAATTAATTATACGTGGATTTCACAAACTAGCACAAATTGCTATATCATGGAGATGGTAATAAGTAGCCAAAACATGCTTTCTGCTTTGAAAATGCCAAAATTCTAGTAGATTATGTGAATATCATACCTCTCCCCTCTAAAAGATGGGGTAATAACTTCGGGTAAATTTGTATTGCCTGATAAACTCCCCTTCCTCTGATGAACATTGATAGACACAACACCCGAGAATCTTCCGCTGACCTCTAAATCAGGCTTTTCACCCAAAGTATTTTCAAAATGATCATCATGACAGGGAGAAGAAGTCCGCGAAATATGGTTTTCATGGCTTGAACTAGCGATGCTTGATTCATCATCGGATTTGTCACATTTAGCTCTGGAAAATTGAAACATGAATGTAAACATACAAACTCAATGAAGGATTCTCCAGAGAAACAGCATAACAATTCATCTAAGCCCAATCAGCATTATACATATTTTTAATGAATTCACAAGCAGACTAAAATAGAAATGAAAATACAGAAGTAAAATTTTCTAATTGAGAATGTGGTGTAGAGCAATTATGTCAGATGATATACTTGGTATTATTATTCACGGCTGAGTCAACTAATGAAATAGGAGCTAGTTGATTCTGTATCAGATCATTATCTTCCTGGGAAGTAGAAATCGTTAGCAAACACAGAAGCACACAATAAATAAATAAATAAAAATAATCGCCTCACTGAAAACTCCATGAATAAATTGACATACTGTTTCGGCAATCTGTGAACTTGAGCTGCCTCCTTGGTCCCTTTCTGAGGTAGCTTCATCAACATCTGGGATCTAACACAAGAAAACATTCATATAATAATGTATAAACCTAAAATTATTAGCCAGTTTTCGGCAGGGAATTGCATTGAGGGAAAACAAGATATAAACCATCACTTTACCAGGGAAGCCTGGGCCTTCACATCTTCAAGATTGAAATTCCAACCACTAATCCCTCGTTTATATTCATTCTACATATAATATATAAAATTGCATCAAAAATGAGATGTCATTGACATAAAAAGATCCAATTGATAAAAAGAAAGAGATTGAGCTCAAGAGACAAAGATGTTTTTCCTTATAAAGAAGCTAAAAGCAATTTGGTTAGAAAGAACAAATGGAAAGTAGAGACCAAAATGGAAAGCAAATCCTTTAAAGTGTGATTTTATTGTCATCAGGTAATGGAGAAAAATATTCTCATCACCAAACAGTCAAACGCCAATAAGGGATAATAATGTAAGATCTCAAGATCCAGAACACAATCTGATGCAGAATATCTGAATATTAAATATGTATATATACATACATACATATATATATATATATATATAAATCCAATAAATAACCCTGCCCAGTAATTTTTCTCATTTTAATTTTTCCATTTTGTGATAAGCCTACCTGACAACTAAAATAATAAAGATTCTGTTCTGAAACCAAATGTGTTTCAACCTCAAGTGCTGTGTCTAGACAAAATACACAAGCATGGTCTTAAATTTCCATCAAATTGTTGAAATTTGCATTGAAATTTCCCCTTTCCACCACCCTTGAAATCAATGATAGTCAACTTCCATGAATTATCCACAATTTATCAAAAATCTAGAAATTTCATTGAAAATTTTCAAAAATTTGACTAAGGAGCAAAATTTTCTTGAGATTAAAATTTGAAATTCACCCAAATTTGAAATTTCTCTCCTCATGAATAACAACTAATATTTAGCTAATTTATGAATTTCTCTTATATTAATTGAATATGTTAAATACGATCTCTGTACTATAGATATTGCACCTTATGCATCGCATTCTTGTCATTAATGTATTTAGCTAATTTATGAATTTCTCTTATATTAATTGAATATTTTAAATACAACCACTGTAGTATAGATATTGCACATTATGCATCACATACTTGTCATTAATGTATTTTATTTATAATATTTTTAGCTCTAAATCTTGCATAATTATGTCTATTAACTGTTTCTGACATTTACAAAAAGAAATTCCCTACCTCACTACTATTTTTCATCAATTTTTAAAATGAAATTGAACTTCACATTGACATCAAGCCTAGAAATTTTTATTGAGATCGAAATATAAACCTTCATCACAAGAACAAAAGATATTACACTGTAGACAAATAATATGATAGTCATATAATATTGACCAGACATATTTTCTCCAACAACAGATGGGGAAAAGGTTTGAGCTCTATTGATTCTCATGAAAAGCTATAAATCGAAATATAAATATTAGTAAACCCCACAAGTAAATCGAAAATAGAACAAGCATTCAAAAAGAAACACAGATATAAGAAATACAATTACAAAACCACAAACAAACAAGAGTGCAGCAAGGCCCTAGACTTGTTAAAAACCACATTACCAGTGGATTATTACTGCTGCTTACAAAGAATTCATCAGTGGACTAATACAGAAGAAAAAGCATCTCTATCCATCTAAAATAACTTAATTCTGAAATTAATAATGAGTTGAAAGACAACCGAACTTTTCAATCTGCAGATTGTTCAAAGTGGCTACAGAAGCTAGAAGTTCAGGAAATAATGATATTACACAGAAAGTAAACGCCAGCAGGATAGAAATAATGGTAAAATAAAAAAGTTAGAATTTGGAACGATGATGATTTTTATCGTTTCCCACCCTTCCAAATTCAATGAGACTAGAAGATCTTCTTATAGAATACAAATTGTCCTGATGCCAAACCTCTCACCAAATATATCATTCCAGTTCACAACACTTCCATTAGCAAGGACAATATTAAAATTTGAACCATAAACAACAAGAAGTGTATTAGCCAAAAAGAGAAGTTACAAGCTGCAAATGTACATTGTTACATAACAGCAAGGCTAATAGTCACCTGCACTACTTGCAAGTGTGCACAATGTTCAAGAATCTTTTTTTTTTTTTTTTTCATTTTGGACCAACAGTGCCATTGCTACAGTATTCTGCCAATTGTCTAAAAGAATTATCAATAGCACAACTCAAAAATAAGATTTAAGGGAAAACCTTCATAGAAGAACGAAAATATAATAGAATAGTTGTAGAAGAGGGTTCTTGAGAGTGGTGAGGTTAGTGTTGCATAAAGTGATGGGAAGAGGTAGAGAGGGCTAAGAGGAGGATTGAGCAGTCCATAGGAGCTCAAGTATCATGTGGCAGGTAAAGGAAAAGACCATGATATAGATATGTGGGGCAATTAAAGGGGAATGCGTCGATGATTTCAGGGGGTAATGCAAGTACAAGGGTATAATGAGGGAAACATGGGACAATGAGTAACATAAACAGAATAAGATCATTGAAGTGGGGTGAGATAGATTGAGGTGGGGATAACTAATGTACTCTTTCTATAAGAAACAAAATCTAGTGAGAGAAACTGTACTGCTAGAACGAGAGAAACGATCCCCAAATGAGGGGAGGAAATATTTATAATGGCAGGGTAGTAACCATCATCCAGTAGGATAATGCCATGAAAAGTGTAAAAAAAAAAAAGGAATAGGATGTGTGGCAGAATAGATAAGGAGTTGACTAGTTGTACTCCTCAGTAAAAAACAGAAAACGGAAGGTTGCCATAGGTCAAAGGTAATGATGGTGATACTTGAGCTCACTATGAAAGGCTAAAGGGATGGGCTCCCCTTAACGGACCCCAATCCGAGCCACCAAGCCAATTCTCTCTAAATCATCCCAAAGAGCCAAGATTAATCAAGGACCCTGCCACAAATCCTACAATTAATCCCATTCCCGAACATCCAGCCCCGCAATACTTTGTACAGTGGTGACGACTTCCTCAGTTGTAGCTTGTCCGTTACTCCCTTTAATCAATCATGACAAAAGATTAGCAATTTAATAATAATAATAATAATAATGGTAATCATCATCCCAACGATAATAATAAAGGACTAGGCATGCCTCACAAGATTAGAGGGAGTGAATACAGCTAATTGCAATGCCAGGGCCCTTAATCATACTAATCAATGGTAAAGTGATAGTGATGCAACACTTGAACCTGTGACCTTCTGCTTTGAGTGTAGCAGCCTCAGGGTTGGGTCAAAGCTCGCTTAATCAATGGTAAAGTGATGATTATGAAAAAATAAAATAAAATGACAAAAGTCCATTTTAGCCATCTATAGTAGCAAACAAAAGAAAATCCACCAACAAAACTAACAATTTTCTAAAGGAGGAATCCCAAGTCTAAATTTAGAGATAAATGAAGAAATAGAAGTGGAGATTGCAATGATCTCCAATTATGCAAAATATCAACACCTTCTCTCAGTTTCTAAAGATTCAAAATTCAAACCTGTGATATTTCCTCCTTTTGCCCATCTGGCATTTTCTTCTGTGCAAGCATATCTTCTTCTTTTCTCTAAATCAGAAATGAGAACAGCTATAAGCATAAATACGAGTTATAATAGCACATAAGGCTAATGGAAATGCAAATTCATATCCCTAAAAAAATAGTGCATTAACCTTTAATTCCTTCATTCTATCACCAAGAGCAGGCAGCCCCTCTAAAAGTGTGCGTGCTATATAATCATTTGACCTGGCTTGCTTGAAAAAGTAATGCTTTAACAACTTTTTTGCAGTCGGGCGTTTTGAAGGATCTTTTACCAAGCAACTAGCAATCATCTGCTTAAAAGACTAACAAAAAGACCAAAAATCATGTAACATGACATCATTACAACTAAGCTGTAAGAGTCATAACCACTTGTGTTGGTAGAATACCTTCGAAAACTTTCTATCTCTTTCATAATCCAAGCCAGGAGGTGCATTTTGCAAGGTCATAAGCAGTACCTACCATTAGTAAATTTTTATTTAGATTGAGATAAACCCCTAGACATTTTACAAAAGAAGCTTGTAAAATATTGTTATTCTAGGTGTTCAGTGCACCTTCATTGGGGGATACTTTGAGAAAGGAGCATGTCCGTGGGCAAGCTCCAACGCCGTTATACCAAAAGACCAGATATCAGCCCTGGAAAACAATTGTCAAATAAAAATTACCATCATATTATCCAATCACACTTAATAAAGGATCACTTGTTAGAAAACAATAGACAGACTTGAAGTCATAACCGTGTAATTGCTCCATTACCTCAGGCGCCATCCTACAAAACAAAAGTTCAAAGCTCTAATTATTGAAAATTATTCACAACTAATAACTATAATGCGGCACACCTTTGAGCTTCTCGCTGTTCAGAGAATCAGATGAAATTTAATATCAACCTGAATTACCTGTAGAACTTTCTACCATCATTAAAGATGGCTGTGGATACTATTAAAAATTGCAATTATTTTGGAAAGGTCAGGAAAGGGCCCAAAGAGCACATATGGTCCCCAAAACAGTGAAATATAAGTACTTGACCAAGAAAATCCTAAGCACTTGTGGTGTGTATGGGTGCAATTGGTAAAAGAGGCATACCAGCAAGGTGTACCAACAAATGTATTTCTCATGCGTTGCCTATCACCCGAATCAAAAAGACAGGCAGAAACACCAAAATCTCCCAGCTTGATTGCACCACGTGCATCAATGAGAATATTGCCAGCCTATGACAAACATAGATTAGATAGTGACGATGATAGAAATAGAAACAAAAATAAAATAAGGGAGTAACTTATTTCATTCTTGTAGTGATTCGACAACACATAAAATAAATAATACATAAATAAGTTTGCACAAACTAATTAATTAAAGATAAGACAGAATAAGTATTTAAAGATAAAGGATAAATTAAGGACTAAATTAAAAATTGCCTAGAAATTCTATTTTGTACACAATACATTTGTTTGCTTTGGTGTACATTATTTGAATTACACAAAATTGACTAAATTAAAAATTACTTAAAAATTATATTTTGTACACAAAATACATTTGTTTGCTTTCGTGTACATTATTTGAGTTACAAAAAATTATTTTTCTTTTTGACGTGAAATTGCTAGGAGTGAATTTTGTGGATCCACACACTGGAAACTGTGGAAAATATTTTATCAAAGGTCATTTTTCAAAAAAAACAAATAGAATCTTAGCAGGCCATCCCCTGTCCCCTTTTTTATATTCTCTTCTAATCCTATGATTGACAAAGAGTCTATCTTGAATACAACTGACAAAAAAACCGCGCATATCCAACGTAAACCCAATGTGTAACCAACTGCAAAATGGAGGCTAACTAATACCCCCTCATGTTACCAGTTCATGGTTTCCCATAATGCTCTCTAACAGATCAATGGTTTCCCATAATTCTCTCTCACAGATTTAAAAATAAAAAATAAAATGAAAAAAAAATAGCTATCCAAAGAATCTGATCCTTCTTTCAAGCATATAATGAAGATAAGAAAGCATTCTTTCCCCCACCCTAGTGACCTGCATCTCAGGTCCCATAAACACATAACTGAACATTTTTTATCTCTGACCACACATAATAGGATTGGGAATTTGTACCCAAAGTTCACTCAGCGTGTATGTCTTTTACCAGAAAGAATTCCAACTGCATAAGAACATCTCACAGATTTATTTCCACAGCACAAATCTTGTAAAAAGCTCTATCTAGTCCTAAACATATAAAAATTCTGCTCCCCTTCTCCAAGCTTCTATTATCAAATCCTCATTAAAAGTATTTACAAAAAATTAATTAATTCAACTTAACACCAAGTTCTCTCATCCAGATAGAACTTCATTCCCCTGTACTAAAAAAAAACGTTGCTGCTTCTCCAAGTTTTTATTGCAACAAAGCCAAAAGGTGGAACCAAGCATACGAATAAAAGGGCAAGATATTTAATGCTCAAAAAAATAAAGAGTTTCCCTACCAATTTAGAATTGCACATCCTTTTGGACACCACAATCACAAAGCTCCAAGCAGCAAAAAGATGGTAAAAACATTTAATAGGGAAATCAGGATAAATAGACTATAAAATAATAAACTATATTCAAAAGAGATGCAAATACCTGAAGGAGAGATATTTTGGTAGCAATACCGATCTTTGAATCATTCAAACCAAATGAAATAATAGGAATTTGGGAAATGCATTTCTTGTCTAAGTAATTAATGACAATAAACAGGTTCTACTAAAAATATATATATCCAAAAAAGTAGTATCATCATGAAAAATATAGATTATTGATTCTTATTCTAAATTATGGGTGTTTTCTTCCAAATGTTAGTGTTTTGTCCTCCCCAACAAGAAAAGCATATATGAGTATCCATTTTTATGTCTAGGCATGCACAACCAAGTAGATTATTAGGCAAGGAAAGACGGCATGCTGGTGACAAGTGGGGTAAATGCATCACTCTATACCTCAAAAGTTTGTTCTCCACAGGAGCTATTTACATTTAACTTCCATTTGATTCACATGAACAGAAATTCCCTTTAGAGGAATCAAATATACAGGACAAAGACATGCTTAAAAATGAAATTTGGGATATCCACGGACAAATACAAATTGATAAATAACACCTGGTAATTGGGGAGAATCTATTTCCCGGTACCTCAAATTCACACGGATTGAGCAGTCAAATTTAGGAGACCAAGATGTACAATAACCACAGGTATTGCTTACAAAGAAATTCAAGCTATCCACATAGAGGTACAAGACAGCTCCTGAAGATATATTTTCATTTTCCAGAGATAAAGGCAATCTACAAGCATCCCATCACATTAAAAAAATTATTTAAAATTTATTTTATTCTTTTTCACTTGAAGCAAAGTATCCACTTTTGTCATTCATGTAACCAAGTTAAGATTGTCAATTGCATATCCTAAATATTCTTGCAAAAATAGGGCACTGCTTAATGCCTCAAAATTTACTTGTTACATAAGAAGATTATGCTGTGCCTATTTTTTTAAATAAATCGTAAGAACAAGAGGAATTAAAATGCCTCAAATTTGCTTGTTCTCGCATAGAGTAATTAGGCATGAAGATAGCAATAGAATTAATTACTTGCACATTTGAATTGATTATAACTATGAATCTCATTTACCTTAACTATTCTCAGATGTCCTCAAAACCCACTCACCACACTCCACCAAGCACACAAGGAAACTTAAGAATTTCATGCATGCGATTTTTTAATACAAGCATTACAACAATATAAGTCCAAACAATTAAAGAAACTCGACAAACATATCATCAGCTCTCTGAAAAGATAAAAAAAATTGTAGGAAAAGGGGAAAATTGCCATAATGAAGGATCAAGACTCACTTTGACATCTCGATGTATGTGCCCATGGTGATGAAGATACTCCAAACCCTTCAAGACCTCACGTAATACTGTTGCTATAACAACCTCCTCAAAACCATCTGGATATGCAGCCTTCAATATGTGAAGACAAGAACCCCCAGCCATGAATGGCATGACAACCCACAGATTATGATCGCTAACAAAGGAGCAGTGCGACTTAAGAACATTGGGATGATCAATCAAGATCATTGTTTGTGCTTCACGAGAAATGTTATTCTGCAGGGAGCACATAAGTGATGTTACAAACAAGCAACTTGTCCTATCTACCAAAATTAGAACCATCTGAGGAATGTTGCAAACCTATGCCAAACTACTAACTCTAATAAAAAGCTAGCACAAACAAGTGCATAAGTTAAAAATGCATCACTCAGCAGCAAGAAAAACTTTTATTTGTTTTTTTTGTTTTTTTTTCTTTTAGTGAGGTGGGGTGGAGGGGTGGGCAACTAGGCTTTGCTTAAAATTTGTGCATGCTAATGGTTTAATTTTTTCTTTGACAGAAGCAAACATTAAACCATCATAAAGCCAAATTTTATGCAAAGGACACACACCAGCAAAAGATCTATAAAGGATTTATCCCCCAACTTTTTCGCAATGACGAGATAATACATTTGTCAATGTATATATATAGGCATACATTACCGCATTAACATAGATACAAAACGCAGTTAAAAATTACAAAAGCTCTCAATGTGATCATCCATTGTTTTCATGACCTTCATAATTTTGCACCAAAAAAATCGAAGTGCATGCCCACCTAATGTTGTGAAAATTGCAAGCTAATCTTGAAACTGAGACCAGAGCTGCATTTTGGAAATAGAGTGGACGGTCAAGCAGTACTGTTTCAATAGAATTGTTCTGTTAATAGGCCAGCTTAACTTGTTGGCCATATAGCTAAAAGCCGACAAGCTCTTCTATGTTATTTTATTTTTCATTTTATTTTATTTTGTCAACGGTATGAAATATCCCCATTAGCCCACGCAACCCATACACACATAGTTACACACATCCATTTATTGCCTCCTGATAGCTTTTCAATTATTCAGTTTTTTTTTTTTTTTTTTCATTTTTTAGATATGCTTCCGTATGGATACTTCTAATTCAATGTCATCGATGTTTTCGTATTTTGCCAAAAGAAATGATACACAATGATGCTGACGGCAACCTCGAGGACAAGACATAATGTTTTTAAGTCATTACCGAAAATTAATATAATATATATAATATTTAAACTAATTCAGACGAATCACCAGGCTTCAATCAATGGCAAAAGGGGGAGTGGAAGAATACCAGATCGGTATTGTCACGCTCGAAGTCGAGAATCTTGATCGCAACAATTTCATTAAAAGGAATACACAGGGCACGATGAACCGATGCGCTCACGCCCTGGCCTACCTCCTCATACAACGTATAATGCTCCGGTCCAATCGGATACTTCTTCTTCTCCATCCTTCCACGCTCCTTCAAGTCTTCTCCAATCCTCCCCTCGGCCTAATCCCTGTGTTCGCCCAACAGAACACAAATGCAGCTCGCAGAAGATCCACAAATCCCACCTTTCACCATATCCCCTGCATCAACTCAACACAACCAATCAAAATCCCCCAAAAAAATTACAGGAAAAAAAAAAAGGGACGGAATCGATTGGATTTGACAGCACGAATAGCATATGAAACATACCGGAATGGGAATTGGCTCCATGGATGAAAATCATCAACACTGGTGAGAGACCGATAAAAACAGATGCAAAGAGAGGCAGAGAAAGAAAGAGTAGAAAGGAAGGAAAGCTTATGAGGACATTGGTGACGATGACGAGGATGGCCAGACGAGATTGGTCCACGCTTTCTCGTGACACAGAGAGAGAGAGAGAGAGAGAGAGAGAGCGGGGGTATCGGATCGCCGCTGGGGCGGAGGGGGAAGACGCTCGTACGCAGGAGTCCCGCCACTTGTTATGTTAAATTGGGTCCTTTTGGCTTTGGCTCATGATTTTCCCTACTTTTTGGATGATGAAAGAGCTGCACCTTTTTCTTTCATTGGGCGGCTGGGCCCTGCTGCCTGCAACGAACTCACACGTGCCCATCGCGTGCCCCAGCTTTATGGGAAAGGAAGCGAATTTGTATCTATATATGTATGTTTATGGTTGTTTCTGCAATTCCCGTTGACCCGCTTGACTCCCGAATCAGGTACCGTACACGTGGAGGACGGTGGCTCCCGTACAGAGTCAAAAATTACAGTCACCCCACCAAATCTTTTATTCTAATTTCGGGTTGATCTCATCTCAGATTCTGACGCATCCAAGTTAATATCGGGAAAATTATATTACAAATTTTTGAAACTTCACTAAATTATATTGTACTTTTTGAATTTCAATTTTAATATTCCAATTCTCATACTAATTCAAATCCTAACGCGTGTTTGGAAGTTGAAATTTTTTTTATTTTTTATTTTTAAACATATATAACACAAATTTTTTTTTGGTGTTCAGTTGTTAAAGTGGAAAAAATTTACATATATATATATATATATATATAAATGTAGTAAATTAATAAATCACGCATCATTCACTTTTATTTTTATAAAAATAATTATATTAGAATAAATTATTATTTTAAAATATCATATAAAAATATTAGAAAATAATTCCTTTCCATTTTTTCTATATTCAATTTTTAATGTCACCCATGAAGGTGAGAGTATCTTCAAATAAATGATCATTTGTTGGCATGACTATTAGATGACAAAAAACTATTATTATTAGCCTTGTTAATTTGTCATTAGATGTTTCTCCTACTTAACTATATTTTAATCATGCTTACTCATGAAAAATAGTTTTTTTTTTGTTTATATTTATAAAAATATTTTAGAACATATTTACTTTGTTTTTTTATTTTCTAAATTTTAAATGAAGAATACAAAAACAATAAAAAATTATTTTTCAAATTTCTTACATAAAAAATGAAAACATAAAAATTATGTGATATTTTTATAATTGTTTTAATATTAAAATAAATAAATTTATTTTTCGGAACTAAATAATCCCTCAATTTTAATCTCTATTAATGATTTAGAAATGATGATTTATCTAAAAGTAGAAAGCAACTTTAACTTAAAATTTCCATTGAAACCTGAAAATTAGTTAGATACCTTCCGGCCATGTGCCTTCATCCAATAAAACTGCATTGTGTAATTAACTCAACCCAGACAAGCTTATAAGGAGTCAACTTAAGGAATAAACTTTTTCACTAAGCCCTTGCAAGGAGTAGAGTGGCAAAGCGAATCGGATCGGATAATCCGTGATGGAATAGGCGTATTATCGAGTGAGGATATTACAATTCAACTCCAACTTATTTAAGTTGCGAATTTATGACGGTTAAGATCGGATAATCCGTGATTGATGGCAAATAATACGTCATTCTCATTTCTAATATAATTTTTTTTACTATTCAGGAATAATTTATTTTGTAATACAATAATTGAACTTATTTTTAATATTATAATTTGGTAATGTATTAAACATTTAATAACTAATAACAAAATTATAATTTTTTTTATTTTTCTTAGAGACTTTTATTTTTATCACAAGGAAATTAAGTATTTAAACTTGAGTTTGAATATGGGCATAGAGATGCATAAGTAGTGCAAGAGTTGAGATTGTAGGACTAAGTTTTGACCAATAGAGCTTATGCTAATTGAGTTTATGCCCAATAAACATGGGCATAGGGGATTATCAATGAATTTAAACATTAGTTGTTAACGAATAGGCGGATATCCATCGGATAAAATCCTAAATTTGTCAACCAACTCATTTAGAGGTGGATAAAAAAAAAAGTTCATACCATATTTAACTCAATTAATGTACGGATCAGTTATTAGTCAATTTAAAAGAGTCAAATTTGATTAAAATTAATGAATTTTTATCCATTTTTTCAGGTGAGCATCATTTGGTGACAAACAGGCTATGCAACATTAGTAACAATATTAATAACATGTTTTAACATATGTTCTCCATATTTCACTTATGATTAAATTCGAATCTAAGTTTTCTCTCAAATGGGGGTCAAGTTCGAATACTTCAAATAACGGGCAGGAAAAAGGTACGACCATATTTGATTCATAAAATGTCCATTCCTAAAAAATCAAAACATAATGAAAAAGTATAAAATTATTATGTATCAAGAAAATAATTTTAGAAAAAAGTTGCTCATTTAAAAGCTTGTCTTTTACTTCCAACACGAAATAATATATAAATAAACATATATATGATAATTTTTGAGGCATTGTTATTTCTTGTCCATTTGCACCATGAATTTATAATTTTTTTTCATATTATTATTTGCTTTGTGAAAATATTACTTTTTTTTTAATATAACTTATCAAATATGATCACTATGTTTTTAAAAAACAGACATCCCATGAATGTAATTTCAACCTTTTTAGCTTATTTAAATTTATGAGTAAATATGTTATGTTAAGCAATTATTAAGGGACAGTCGTTGTCATTATTATTTCTATTAATATATTTCTCTTTGACAATTTAAAAGAAGTTTTTATTTCCCTTTCATTTTTGTAGTGAGAAATTGGGAAAGAAAGGAAAGTTGAGAAGAAAAGCCTTTTCCTTTCCTCTCAAAATTAATTACTTCTAAAAAATAATCTCTCTTAAAAGTATGAGAAAATTTTTTTTTAAAATTGTTTATTAATATAATTCACTAGAATTATTAGTTTACTTTATTAAAATTCTTTTTCCTTTCACTTTCCTTTACAAAAGCAAACAACCAAAAAACATTCTAAAGCTTTCCTTTCCTTTTTATTCTTTAATGCTGTCTTAGCTTGAATCAAGATAAGCCTTCCAACTTTGGTTAACAAATTTGCTTTCTAGCTATATTTATCATGATTAAGTCTAATTTTAGAGCTAGTATTATTGACTCCCAAATATTTGCTTCTATCTTTTAGTAAAAAAAATAAAAATTAAATCGAGTAAAGTTTGTTGTAATTTTATGTTGACATCGTGCATTTGCATCCCTAAAATTTTTTTTTAGTTTATTGACTTGTAAAAAAAAAAAAAGCTAAAATCATTAAAAAAAAAATTTGTATTTTTAATGGTGAGAAGATCATGACAAAAATATGGCGATTTAAGTCATGCTATCATAGCCTTTCTAATTAGGTAGCTTTTAAATTGTATTATTACCTTTTAAAGTTTTACAAGAAAACTAGTTAAGACTTATAAACTTTTTTCAAAAACAACCCTTAAAAATAAAGATAGTAGTGAATATCATCAATTTGGACCCTAAATAAAATTACAGAAAAGGAAAAATATTTTCAAATCTTGTATGTGGTTTAACTCGAAAATTATCGTATGGTTTTATTACTAGCACTAATCTTTTTGTATCTTTTAAAAATTGTGTAAAATCGCATTTTCATTAATTTTTATCTTTTTGTTGGCAAAACATGCTAAAAAGACCGAAATATCCTCACAATCAATCAATCAAACAAATTAAGATAATAATTAATTTAATTAATATTTATTGAAAATTCTAGGTTTACTCCTCTTCATCAACATAAGTACATCAAATCAATGGTATGCCTACAAGCTTGTTGATATAATGACATTGTCAACTGAATGAGATAACAAGACTTGTCAATGAATTTATGGGCAATTAAAAAGCTACTAATGATCTTATATAAGGATTTTTTTGGTACTTAACGATTCGATTTAAGGTGATGAGGGTCAGGATCATTAAACCTTGAAAGTCCTAGATATTAACCCAATCAATTAGAAATTTTAATATAATTAAATTTTTTTTTTGTATTTATAGTACTTATTGCTCATAGAAAATAATGAAATTTATATTTCACATTGTTTTGGAAAGCACAAGGAATCTGAGTGGTACATTTTCTTGTTTTTGAGTTAAACTACGTAAGAAGTTTCTATACTGGTGTGATATGTGACTCATATACTGAATGGAATACATGTACAAAGAGAGAACATAGTTAAAAATCAAAGTGCTGAGGAGCAGCAGGGAAACCGTCGACAAATTCACCATAATCGTCGACGGTTTGGCACCCAATTTCAGATAATTTCCATTCTGTCTGAAATCGTAGACGGTTTGGCACAAAACCATTAATGGTTTGGCTTGAGACACCCACCACAGATTTCAAATTTGAATAAGAGGACGTTACTATGGTTGTATTTTGGAGGGAAAACCTCTAGGAACTTTATATATACGTTGTGTGTGATGTACTTGTAAAGATGATTGTACATTGTTCATGTCCTTTGGACAAGAAGATAGAGAATTTTGTTGTTTGCTCCCGTAAATGTAGGCATTGCCAAACCACGTAATTCCTTATGTTATTGTATTGTTATTGCTTTTGTATATTTGTTGTGGTTGATGATTGTTTTATATATTCATCATTGATTGTTGCATTGTGTTAATCCAATATTTCGCTGTGCAATACAATTTATACAACAAATTGGTATCAGAGCATTGTTGTAATAGCCACTAGAACTTCGTTTGTGGAATTTGACGTTGTCAAGTTTGATGGAACCGGAAATCTCAGTTTATGGCAGAGAAGAGTGAAGGATTTCTTAGTGCAGCAAAGCGTGGTGAAGGCCTTATACGGAATTCAACCGAAAAGCATGGATGAAGCAAGTTGGAATGAATTAGGGGCAAAGGCAGTATCAACAATCTAACTTTGTTTGGCTCATGACGTGTTATATCATGTCATGGATAAGGATTTTCCGGCATCAGTTTGGCGAAAAATGGAAAACTAATATATGTCTAAAGGTTCGTCAAAGTCTGCAAATGTAGTGGAAGGAGACTCAGGGAGCAGTGATGGTGATATGCTATATGTTTCATCGGGTTCAAAGTGCCTCACGGATTCTTGGGTCCTAGATTCCGAATGCTATTATCACATTACAACAAATAGAAAATGGTTCTACACCTATAGGTCAAATAATACTAGTTCTCTTTTGATAGGAATGATATTTCATGCAAAATAATTGGTATTGGAAATGTCAAAATCAAAATGTATGATAGTGTTGTAAGAACCTTATGTGACGTAAGACATGCACCGGATCTAAGGAATAATTTAATTTCATTTGGCACTTTAGATTGTAATGGATATAGTTACAAATCTGAAAGTGGGGAAATGAAAGTATGTGAAGGCGACTTGATGGTGATGAAAGGACAAAAGGTAGCGGGTAATATTTATGCCTTGCAGGGTATCACAGTTGTACGTGGAGCTGCAGCTTGTAGAATCTGAGTCAGATGTTCTATGGCATATGCGGTTAAGGCATATGGGTAGACATATGTATTTCATGAGTTTATCACGAAAAGTCTTGGTGTATCTCATGTGGCACAAGTCTAAGGTGTTTGCTAGGTTTAAATTGTGGTTAAGGTGGAGAACCACCACGGGAGAGACATCCTCAGGTTAGACATTGGGACTGAGTACATTGGTTTAGTTCAAGAAATTTTGTAAGCAAGGCATGTTACATACAAGGCTTGCAAGGAACTTTTTGGTGAAGTCAGTGAATATGGCGTGTTTATTGTTTGACCGATCACCAAAGGTATCACTAGATAGGAGAGTTTCAGGAGAATTGTGGGCAGATTTTGTGATAGACTACTTGGGTTTGAGTGGATGTCCACATGTACACGTTTCTAGTGAGGTAAGATCTAGGCTTGGTGTTATATCCAGACAGTACATCTTTCTGAGGTATAAGAAAGGTGAGTTCAAGTTGGGTGATCTTGTGGCAAACAAGGTGGTGATCAGTAGAGATATAGCTTTTGGTGAGAAAGCCATGGGACAACATACTCAAGTAAAGGAAGATAAACAAATGCTAGAAAACTGAAACAACAGCAAACATGTGGTTTAAGTAAAGTTAGATACTCAAGGCAGAAATGCGGGGGTTTCTATCTCGAGTCAATAGTATCATAGTATAAAATGGGCATGTGGTGTATGTAATGCCCTGACCCTCTAGGTGGGCCCGAAGTGCCACTAAACATACATAACATGCATATTTCTGATACCATACATATATACATCCCGCCCAAATAAGGGAAATCGGGTGTTCCATGCTGATCTGCATAATCATACATAGCGGAAAACATAAACATACATCATCTAATAAAACTTACTAGAGTTTTTAACAATTTTCCTCACATACATCCATACGTACTAAAAACATAACCTGCTCTTACAGTTCCCCAAAAAAGACAACCTAGCCAAAGTCCAGTACATATACAAGAACTTACATAAACTAACAAAAACAACTACGCTCCAGAATCCCTCTAGAACGCTAGGACCGGTTTCTTGTAGGAACTGAAATAAGATTTTTATATTGGGCTGAGACACTTCTCAGTAAGGTAGATCATATTACATCAGTGTGTGACTACATGAGTTTATTCCAGTAGAAAACAATTACACATTTAAATCATTCACAAACCTGTAATATAGAAGATATATATATAATTCTTACATAAGATAATTCGACTCATTACAAGTGAGGGTCCTCGAGGTTGGGGTAGGGTATAGGCCCATACACTGTACGATTCCTCGGCTCGGTACTCGAAGCTATAACTTTGCCCATTTTATTTTTAAATCATGTATATGCATAACGAACTCATCTCAACTTTGAAACATCATAACTACACTATTTACTTCCCCCATGGCAAGGGTTGTATGTTCATCATGCTCTGATGTAGACCTATGGGCACTAGGCTAGTCACACTACTTTCTCCAGTCCGACTTGACCCACACCACCCTGGTCCGTGATCAACTAGTGGCCCTTCCTACCAAGTCGACTAGTTCGATACCCACACTCAAGAATAACGTGTGGTTGCACTATACCTTTCATGCTAGCAATGGTACCATGCTTTCCTGGTAACAAGCTTTCTCAAGCGGTTCATATATCATATATACAATTTATAACGAAAAGCACAGTAACCTATTTTCATTCATAAATCCTTTAAGTCGTTCCAATATTTTTCACATTTCATTCATTCATTAGTATAAACCAGCACACACAGCTCTCGGTTTAACCTTGGTACATACATAGCTTGGTATTTAACCGGCATCTCTTTCTACATTTCTTGATAAGCATTTTGGAACTCCAGTTCCCATATCTCATAATCATATTTCTCAGTTCGGTACATTTCCATTTAACATCTCATACCACACTCATTTGGTTTAAAAAGCATTAGTATAGCATATGGTTCGTAAAATATAATTTAAATTGAAAAAAAAAAAGGGTTTCAAGCATCTCCTACTTTAAGTTTAGTACAAATAAATGAGTTTTAGGAAAAACGAAGACCATACCTCAAAACCCTAGATTTCCCAAAACCATAAAATTGAAAAACCGGCAATTCCACCTGGTGAAAATTTTCAAATAAGCAGTCATATCGTACATAATATCATAACCTATGAAATTAGGAATAGCTTCCCAAGAGGGGGGGTGAATTGGCTTTTAAAAATTTCTTTTAATTCCTTTGGAGATACCTTAAACTTCCTTTATTTCTTTTAACCAATTCTTGACTTATTTGTTTAATTCTTTAATCAATCAAGAACTTAGTTCTTTTATCCAATCAATAACACAATTAAACAACCAATTAATTAAACAATATCTTCAAGTCAAACAATCAATTTACTTGCCAAGTACAAGTTAAACAACAAACAACCACACCAAGATATAAGATATCCAGCACTTTAATAATATAACAACTCAAGATGGTTGTTTGTTTATATTTTTCAAATTTGAACCAAGCCCTGTAGTGAATGAGAATTTATGCTTGCTGATGTAAAGCCCTGTATAGATGAATCAAATCACTTTTTCCAAATATTTAGAACTCAAATAAACTCTTGGTAAATTTATCTTTGGGATGTTAACCAAGTAACGTACTCCCGTAAGGTTTCCGCAAGATATGGTGTAACCAACGTACTCCTTTTCAGTTTCCGCAAACCAAATTTAAACCTTAAGTTTGTTTGGTTTCCAAATATTACGTAGTATATATGATTATCAAATAAACCATCCACGCAATTTAAATATGCTGAAAATATAGAGTAAGGGAAAGAGAGAATGAGATGGAGATTTTTACGAGGTTCGGCTTATACCCAGCCTACGTCCTCGCCTTTGGCAAACCATCAAAGGATTCACTAGTTCAGTTCCGTTGACGGGTGGAACAATACCGATTACAACACTCCTTGGTTAAGGCTAGAGTCTGCCTTCTCCAAACGATATTCCCTCATTCGGTCACTCCTTACATAGGCTAGAGCCCACCTCTCTAAGCAATATTTCCTTGCTTAGCCAACGATCCAAACAACCCTTGGAATCGTCAAAGAACTACAAGAAACAAGATATAATCTGCGTACAAGTATACTCTCTCAAAGAGCAAGTTAGTACAATTTTAGCACTATACACTTTGAATGTAAAATATCAATATGAAATACAATGAAGGTCAAGTGTAGAATTCACCAATATCCTTCTTAGAAGAGGATTAGTAGTAGGAATTCAGAGAAAGAAGGATCAACACTTCATAATTCTCAACAAA
This sequence comes from Malania oleifera, assembly GCF_029873635.1. Taxonomy (NCBI): domain Eukaryota; kingdom Viridiplantae; phylum Streptophyta; class Magnoliopsida; order Santalales; family Ximeniaceae; genus Malania; species Malania oleifera. The sequence goes on along the minus strand of NC_080422.1, from coordinate 37,821,864 downwards.
ACAATTTTTCAATGAGTGAACAAGAGAGCTTTGGAAGAACAAGAATACTTTTAGCTTTACAAGCAGATTTTTCAATTCTTGGATGAGTTTTGATTTGCAAAACCACGTATTTATAGGCTTTAAAACTTGTTTTCATGTTGCAAAAGTTTCCTTAGAGAGTTTCCCAAGTTTTTAGAAAGTTTGGAGCTCAAATGGCTACAATTTAAAAACAAGAATTTTAAAATTTTTGCCCGTTGAACAGTGTTCAGTCATCTGAAGTGTCGAGATCAGTCAACTGAAGTTTATTAACCCCTTAAAAAAATAGAACTGGATATAGGGTCAGTTGACTAAAATCGGGGTTCAGTCATCTGATGTCGCAGGTTCAGTCGACTGAAGTTGCAAGTTTAGTCGTCTGAACTTACTGTTGTAACTCTCTGCCTATTCTGTCTTTGTTCTTCTGTTAGTAGTGACCCCTCTTCAATGTTTTGGCTATAAATTTTTCTGTATAACTCCAAATTAGGTGTTTTTTTGTGTCAAATGAAAGATAAGAGAAAATTATACAATTTTTATGTTGAACACTTTTCAAAATAATGAGGTTTTGATAGTGAAAATGCACCTTAATGTGACTATATAAAAACTGACAGCAAATTGAAAAACCCTTTTTGGTGCTTTTTATTCCAAAAATGATTCTAACCCTTTTAAAATAATTTTTAATCTTAAAATATTTTTCAAGTATTTTAAAAAGTATTTAGTTCTAAGTTAACCTAAGAGCTTCAAAATATTTCAAACTATATTTTAAACATTAAAAGTACTTACATGAAAACTTCTAAAACTTTTCTCATTCTTAAGTCTTCATGTTTTATTTCTTCAAGTTTCCATTTTTTTTCAAACTTTCATATTCTTTGAGCTTTATCACTTTGCCTTTCTTTGGATCTTTTAATATTCCTTGGCTTTCAACAACTCATTCATGTCTTCATATTTTTCAAGGTTTAATATATCATCTTTAAATCCATGCTTGGACTCTTTTAAGATTCATTTGATCCTCTTAAGCACTTTGACCCTTGCTTTCTCATATATGAGCCCTGAAATATCATTACTCACACAAATACATTAAATTTCACTTGTTTGTTAGCATCAAAAGAAGATAACAAGGTTTTAAGCCTTGTAAGGCCAACAACCTACAATTCTACAGGTTTAGATTTTGAAAGTAACTGATGTAAACAAATCCCCTTACCTAATTCCTAATAAATCACCCAAACGCTTTTCCTCAAGATTAAGAAGCTAATTTGCTAGACTTGTAGATATTCGCTCTCTGATCCTCGTGATAACTTTCGATCGTTAAAACGACCAACGAATGGAAAAGGATCGAAGAGAGAGAGAGAGAGAGAGAGAGAGTATGGGCACTGGTTCTAGAGAGAGAAAGAGAGAAATGAAGTTTCTTAATGAAGAAGCAAATAAAATATCCTATTTATAGACCCCTTGACCCGGTCAAATTCAACGACGAAATGGCGCCTTCGTCGATGAACCACAGAAGGTTGTTCGTCGACGAATGAAGGGTTTCATCGACGAACCCTATACTTGATATTTTTAAGAGGTTTTGGATTTCTTCGTTGATGAGGCTCTGAATTTCGGCAACGAAGCATTGAAGGGCCCTCGTCAACGAAAACATTGGCTTCATCGACGAAGCTTGCTATTCCATTTAGAAATTTTCCTTTATTATTTAATTTTCGGGGTTGGGTCCCTAGAATCTCCCCTCCTTATAAGAATTTCGTCCTCAAAATATGCTAACTGTTACTGAGCATACTCTAACCTCACGACTCGGCTCTACAGAAGAGTCGACAGCCACCACATAACAGCTCTGGCCCAAGTTTATTACATACCCTCAATTATGGCGGAGGAATACCGTGGTTACAACAATAATGTCTCGGGAGATTACAATATCCACAAACCCCCCCCCCCCAAAGACCATACATACTCTAAACCATAAGTTCTTACTTACCATTTTTCTTTCCTGTCTAACTATTAGCATCTCTGAATAACTAAGGATACTTCTGACGTATCTCTGACTCTAACTCCCATGACGCTTCCTCCACCGCATGGTTACGTCACAATACTTTCACTAATGGTATCTCCTTAGTACGTAGCTTTTGTACCTTCTAATCCAGAATCTAAACTGGTACCTCCTCGTATGCTAATGCATCACCGATCTCCAAAGGTTCATAGCTTAGCACATGCGAAGGATCTGGCACATACTACCTTAGCACTGATACGTGAAACACGTCATGAACTCTGGATAGTGTTGGGGGGAACTGTAATGGCCTAAAAAAAATTAAATCATTTTTTATTTTCTAAATAAATACATATGAACTACTTTAATACCCTTGCTATGAAATCTCATACCTCAGAAGGCCACCAAGGTATTCATGTATGCAATAAACATACCTATGCAGCGGAAACATAAATCATACAACCATATATACTTTATAATACCAAAATTCAGTATTTCCAAACCATGGTTATATAATACATCTCTCTCCAGTTTCATCTACCCAAAATACCATACTCTGTACAAACTTACCCTATAAACAGGGTAATAAAATAGTCACGCTATCTGTGAGCCTGATCTGCTCGCCTAACTAGCTCACCTGAAAAATGTTAAAGTAATGGGGTGAGTCGACGCTCAGTAAGTGGAAATATGTTATTACAAGTGTGTAGCGACTAAGTTGCATATTATTTCAATAACATCTGAACTGTATAAAATGATAAATCTCTAAAATATATCTTACATTTCTCGCAGTTTAAAATATAACTGTATCATCTGAATTTTCTACTTTCCATACTGCTAATATCATACTATATTTATCAAATACTATAAAACTGTATACATATACATAACTATGCTTTTATCCCTAGAACTCTTTATGTCATGATTTGACCCCTCATGACAGGGTTGTGTGGCCCGTAGGCGGGACTTAACGCTGGTCGGCCCTCCAAGTAAGTTACTATACTCTACATTACCTCAGTCCGACCAAACTGCATCCACTCCTAGACACAGAACTGGACCGCTACCTCTTCCTACCGGCCCCCTCCACCCAGCGAACTGGGGAGTTGCATCCACTCCGAGCATGGTATGACGGTACCCACACACTATCTGAGATATGTGGTTGCACTCTATCTATATTAGCAATGGTACCATGCTCTATAATCTATATTTGTCTGTAATATTTCATAGGGATCTGATACCATATATACTTAATACTATAATCTTTCTACTGATTTCATCATGTTTCCAAAATAACCATAATACTATAATTTTGTACTGTAAAAACTGTAATATCTGAATATCATAACTGTAGCATCTTGATGCTATATCTGTATATCTAATGGTATAATCTATTTGTATATCTGTATAATCTGAGTGTTATGGTATTAGGAAACATGACATTCTGTAAATATTATAATATACTGATCTATATAAAAACTGTAATATACTGATTTGGTAAACATCTGTGTATATCAATCTATATCTGTATATATTGTATAACATGATATAGTGGAGAAAACTGTATAAGTTCTATATCAGATAAATATCTACTCAGGCCACACAATATTAAAACTCTTATTCTGTAAAAACTGGATAATAAGCTGATATACATGTATATACATAAAATCTCTAATAATATGATGAAAAACTCCTAGTATAGCATATTTCCCTAACCTCGTTTCTAAAAATTTCCACTCAACACCCTGAAAACTACATCTCCCAAAACAAAACATCAGTATTTCTTCGTATACTACCTTTCTTATAACTGTGGGAAAGGCAAATACTAAATAAAATGTCTTACCCTGAGATTGGGATGAAATTCAAACTAGTTCCACCAACGATCTGTTCCGGTAGACTTATAGAGAACTTTCCCAGGAGCGTCATGGTGGTCTCAAATTGTCAATCCGGTGAGAAACAGAGCTGAGATCGAAGAGAAAGGGAGAGAGAGACGTTTAGGAGAGACAGAGAGAGAAAGAGTTTCCTGCGCGAGTTTTCATATGAAAATTTGGGTTTTTGCTATTTATAGCCCCGGGTTCGTTAACGAGACACGTCATCTCGTCAACGAGTCCCTGAAGAAGTTCGTTGATGAACTTTCACCCCTCGTCGATGAATTTAGACTGCCACAAACCCCCTCTCGGTATCTTCTTGTCGACAAGATCCTCATACACCCTCATCGACGAATCCCCTGGGTTCGTCAACAAGGCTCTGTTTAATTTCTTGGGTTATTACATTCTCCCTCCCTTATAAAATTTCATCCTCAAAATTTACTATCTGTGTTGAACCCCATCCATTAAGGAAAATGGTCTACTTATTTTATTACTTACCCTCACTTGTGGCGGAGGAATATCATGGTTACATTCTAAATCCTAGGAGATTACACATATATAAAATTAAAAGACTACCTACTAATTAAATTCATACATGTACCTGCAAAAGATACTTTATCTAACTACTTATACTTTACCTAATTACCACTAAATCTTTTGGAATAACTGCGGGTATTTCTGTCTAATTTCATTTTCAAGTTCGCATGAAGCTTCCTCTATAACATGGTTTTTCCACAAGACTTTTACTAGCTAAATTTCTTTGGTGCACAATACTTGTGTCTTCTTGTCTAAAATCTATACTGGTGCTTCTTTATAAGCTAATGAATCTTTAAGCTCGATTTCTGCATAACTGATAATGTGGGATGGGTCTGGGACATATTTCCTCAGCATGGAGACGTCAGATATGTTGTGTATCTTAGCCAGAGCTGGTGGCAGGGCTAGCCTATAGGCAACTGACCCTACTTTCTCTAGTATCTCAAAAGGGCCAATAAACCTAGGGCTCAATTTTCCCTTCTTCCCAAACCTCATAACCCTTCTCAAAGGAGCTACCTTCAGGAATACCCGGTCTCCCACATCAAACTCTAATTCTTGGTGGTGAGTGTCTGCATAACTTTTCTGCCAACTTTGTGCGGTACTGATTCTTTCTTTAATTAGTAGGACCTTATTATACGCCTACTGTAAAATCTCTGGGCCCAAAACTCGCCTCTCGCCTACTTCATTCCAGAAAAGAGGAGAAAGACATCTTCTTCCATATAGTGCCTCGTATAGTGCTATGTCAATGCTAGCCTGATAGCTGTTATTATAAGTGTTGACCGTATAGGTCACACCTGGTTTTGATTATGAAAAATACTCATTGTATCTAACGGGTATGTGAGATTATGTGCAGGAACCTCAATTGTCAAGATCATAATGCACATGGAGCAAATGAAACTTGAAGACCAATTCATGTGTATAATTGTAATATATATTCAGCTGTATAATTGGTCTGTAATAGTAATTAGGGTCCTTGGTTTGTAATAAGCACACACATCACATGCATGGTCTATTACGTAAGTTCAAAATGAACATGACCTTAAACAGACCTTAGGGAACACCAGAATTTTTCGGTGTCTTCAAAAGGACCCAAAAATGACCCTTGGACACTCACCATTGCACCTATGAATGTTAGGCACTTAAATAGGGTTTGTGTGAATCATAATAGGACCGAAATGCACACTTTGTGCACTTTTCATCGACCGGCCTTGGACGTTCCTTCTGCCCCGGTCGATCGAACCCAAGTCCAGGTCAATGGTTGACCAATGCCCCGGTCAACTGAACCATTAATTCAAATCCCTTGGTCGACCAAAACCTCCTAAGGTCAACAATTTGCCCACCTGGTCGACCGAGGGTCCTCGAAAGAAATCCCAACTTCCTGATCGACCAAACCATTCAGTTCAAAATGGCTTAGTCGACCGAACCTCAATAAAATGAAAAATCGCCTTGAGCATGTACATTTCGGTTGACCAAATCTCCAGTTCAAAAGTGTCCTGGTCGACCGAACCATATGAACTTCGGTCGACCGAAAGTGTTCTGGTCGACCAGACCTCTTGGGTTGCCCTGATTTTTTTACCGTGGTTAATTTTTTAAAACAGGGTAAAAATAATTGAAAGGTCATTAATCTTTTCTAATAATACCAGACTTGTCCCCAACTGTTATATTTCACGGGGTGTCTATATATATCCCTTCATTTGGGATTATTAGCAAGAGATTAGCTGATTTGATTAGGGAGAAATTCTCTGAAAATCCCAAAATTCATAATACTCATCTTTGAGCCTTTAATACTTATTCTTACTAGATCTTACTTCTTAAATACTTTTGTAAGTGTGATTTAAGTGTTGTTGTTCTTTAAGGATTGCTTTCTCAAGATCGTGTTTGTGTGAAATTAATTTATTTGAGAGCACATCCTCAAGTGTTCTTAGGGGACTTTATCAATAAGTCTTTCCTAAGAAGACTTCGTTGGAGCTTCTGAGTATTGCATCATCATTGCAATATCTTAAGAAGTTTATATTTGATTTTGGTTGCAAAAATTCTTTTTCAAATCACTTTCAAATATCTAGTGTGCTTCGTCTTGATAAATCTTTGAAGAGATATTTGTTTGTGTGACAAAAATTTTTGTTGCATTATTCATTGATTTATTAAACTTTTTTTGCAAACAAAACATATATATATTACTTGAGCATCATACAATTGAGAAAATCTGCTGATTGAAATATACATATATATTGTCTGGCTAGTATCTTTGTGTGAGCTATTAGATTGAGTACATATTGTGATACAAAGATCATAGTGGTTGATACTCTCACGCACTCATTACACTGATAATAAATATATATATATCTGAGAGTTGAAATACTGGACCACACTGAGCTTACATATTAAATCATATTGTTGTGTATGTAATTGCGCACATCTGGGTACATATCTGCTTTACAAGAAAGTACAATCACTGTACCGATATTATTTGATTGCAAATACTGTTATATTACCAGGCACGGGCCTGAAGAGGGAGACTAGCCCTTTGAAATAGTCTCGGACTGGCTTAGACCTGGTTAAGAAAGCTAGGTATGCCATCTTGGTAAGGCGTGTAGGTTGAGGTCAGCCCCATTAATTGACCTGGTTAAGGTTGAGGTCAGCCCTGTGGCAATTAACCTGGTTGTAATCGGTGCTGTTCCACCCTTAAGTGAGCGATTAGTGGAATCCTCGGGCTTGTGAGCTTGAGGCGGGGACGTAGGCACAGTTGACCGAACCCCGATAACATATCATGTGTTTGTTTATATTTTCGCACTTTATATTTACCGCACATGTATGTTATGGGGTGAATAATGCGTATGACTTAATTTCCACATTATATTTATCTACGCATTTGGAAATTGCATAGGCAGACCTTAGGTTGTGTATATACTGTTATTCGATAGATTAACTAAGGAGAAAAAGTTTTAAATTCCAATTCACCCCCCCCCCTCTTGGGAATACACGAATTCTAACAATTGGTATTAGAGCCTCAAAAAGATCGCAATGGCTTAATTTGGTGTATCCCCATTCAGAGAAGGACATTCACCTACCAGTCCTCCATTATTTTGTGGTGTGGATTACACCACCTGGAAAATTAGAATGAGTGTATTTTTAAAATCTATGAGTTGGAGGGCTTGGCAGGTGATTATCAAAGGAGTTTGTATGCTAGTAGAAAATGATATTAATTTGATCCATGCAAATTCATATGTCATGGACATGTTATATCTTGCATTAGATTCTAATATCTTTGTTGAGTTTGTGGCATATCGGACTGTAAAGGATATCTAGGATGAACTTGAAAGAAAATATGAAGAGTCCCAGGAGAATGAGACCATCACTCAGGAAGTGGTAAATGATGGGATTAATGCATTAACAGAATAGGAGGTATATGACTCTATCTCTGCATCTATTGATGATTCTTGTGTTGAATGTTGCAATGATTCTTATGTTGAATCATTTATTGAAAATAGTGCTAGTTCTATTGTTGATGCATGCAATGATTCTTGTGAAGAATTTTGGGATATAGCTTGCACTGAATCATCTATTGAATATTGTGAAAATTCTACTATTGATGCACTTGATGATTCTCATGTAGAATACAAGAATATATTATGCATCAAATCATCTATTGAAAGTTATGATTTTATTGTTAACATTGCATGCATTGATTCATGTGGAAATTATTGTGTCAATTCTTTTGCTGAATCATGTGCTGAATTAATTAATAAAAGCATGTTGTTATTTGAAAAACTAGAAAAGACTTTATTGAAAATGAATAAATTTCTAGTTAAGATATCTAAGCAGAAATCATTTTTTAAAATTGAGAATAAGGGGATAGCTATACAATTAAGAGAATTAAAAGATTATCATGCTATCCTCGAGAAGAGAAAGATTAAGAAGATATTGAAAGTTATCTGCTTAGAAAAGGAAATAGATGATTATTCTATAGTTGCACCCAAAGTAGAATATAAAAAGAATAATCATAATGAACCCTTAAGAGCCAAAAGAAATAAATTTTTCAAAAAGGGTTCATATTATAAGTCTCACAGTCATACGTCGTCAAATAAAAATAAAACAAGTAAGTATAATTTGTCACATGCATATAAATTTCGCTTATCTTGTAAAATGAAAGGGCGTATCCGACTTAGAAATGCTAGAAGTATAAACAAAAAAATGAAATGGATAATTAGCAAAGCAAACCCCGTAGGGCTCAAGGAAAAATGGATTCAAATTGAATTTATCTTCTAGTCAATTTCTCCTTAGTTTCTAGATTTAGGGGGTTGTGACGACTGTAGGTTTGGGAAGTGGTTGTTGCTTAAAATGAAAATCTTAGTATACGCACTCACTAAACACTATCCAGTCATACTAAGAATCTTTATCCACTTCCAAATGGACTGGGCATCATTGCTAGGCAAATATTTCCAAAATGCTTAACTCATACTTTTAAACAAAACATCTTAAGTTAAGCAACTATTGTCCATTGCACAAAAATGAACTTTAGGGTCTCATCCTATTCTATATATCTTTAACTATAATCTCATCAACCAAACTCTAGTCATCACCCTAGGTATAAGAACTGTTCATTAAAATTCCATATTTATTGTGTTCTTATTAAAAGTCATCATTCTCAATCAAGATTAGAGGCAACCACTTAGAGATTCACATTTTATTGATAAAATCAAAATACTCCGTTTGAACCAAAAATACAAAAATCCTCTAATTTTTGTTTATCTCATCTATAATAAATCCTTACCAAACCATGATCATATTCGGTAAGGTTTCACCTATCTACTTGTATCCTTGCTTTAGATTGTAATTATATTTATAGGATACTTTCCATTCTCCGAAGAGCATTGTTCACAACATTCACATATCCTATATGCTCTTTGCCCAAGCATGGACATGATTACTAAGCACGAAAACATTTTTGAAAATGTCCACTCATTCTAAATACTCTTATGAACTAAATGATAATTTGATTGTCAGGAGTATTTACTCATTTTCACTTCACAAGCTCTCAAATTATTAAGTCATGTCTTTTAGAGCTTTATATACTTAAAGATAAGTTGAATGACTAACTTGATTGCCTAGGTCTTAATATAGACGAATGCATAAAATTCAAGTAGACCTATGCATGTGTACTTTTAAATTGAAAATCATTCTAACTTGTGCCTCTCACACATATCGAAATTCGTATCAAAAGAGGCAACATTGGCTTAGCTCACTTAAAGAAATATCTATTGTGACTGTTTGGTCCTCTAAGCCTATTTATCCAAAGCCAAGCATATATCATCAAAAATATTAAAACACTTAGCTAAAGAACTAGAAAATGAAAAAGGCATAAATTGAATAAATACATAACTCAGGGGGAGCATTTCTCGTTATGAATATATATACATTAAATGCTCTCATGAATTTTTGTCTTTCATGCCCATATACCTTCATATGAAAAGCACTGAATTCCTACTATTCAGTATGCGCTAAATGAGTATATCTTATAATGGATAGTTTATCTTTTGTATCATCTATTGATTATACTACTAGATTGCATGTCTGTGTTGAAAGCCTCCTGCTCAGAGCATCTACTACCACATTCGCTTTCCTTGGGTGGTAACTAATAGGGCAGTCATAGTATTTAATGAGCTCTCACCACCTTCTTTGCCTCAAATGATGCTCGTGCTCCTCAAAACTCCTCGAGTAGACTAGTATATCATCAATGAACACAACCACAAACTGGTTCAAATACTGATGGAACACCCAGTTCATTAGGTCCATAAATACTGTTGGTGCATTAGTTAACCCAAATGGCATCACTAGGAACTCATAATGCCCATACCTCATTCGAAATGTTGTTTTCAAAATATCTTCCTCTCAAACTTTCACATGATGATAACCCGACCGCAGATCATATAAAGAGTAAACATGGGTCCCCTAGAGCTGATCAAAGAAATCATCAATCCTAGGGAGAGGATATTTATTCTTGATTGTAAGTTTATTTATTTCCCTATAATCGATACACAACCTCATGGTCCTGTCTTTCTTCTTCACAAATAGAACTGGTGCACCCCAAGGCAACACATTGGGCCTGATGAAGCCCTTATTTAGCAACTTCTGTAACTAATCTTTCAATTCTCTCAATTCAACCGGGGTCATACGATACAGTGCTTTAGATACTGGTGCTGAACCTAACAACAGATCTACAGTAAATTCAATCTCTCGGTCTAGTGGTAAGTCGGGCAATTCATCTGGAAAAACATCTGAAAATTCACGCACTACTGATATATTAGTTTGTCTTAGTTCTTCCTTCGGCGATTCCTTTATGTATGCAACATACCCTTGGTAACCATCCTGTAATAGTCTCCTCACCTGAATTTTTGACACAGGTTGTGGTGAGGCACGCACACATGAACCCATGAATCTATATTCTTGCTTACCCAGGGGTCTGAAAATTACTTCTTTTTTACGGCAATCTATGCTGGCGTGATGAGTTGCTAGCCAATCCATGCCCAATATCACATCAAACCCTTGCATATCTAGGACCACAAGATCAACTGATAGCACTCTCTCCTAAATGCTTACTAGAAAATTCTGAAGCATCTTCCTGCATCTTACCACAGATCTCGTCGGCGTACTCACCGACAGCTCTACATCTAATAGTTGTGTCTCTACCCCAGTTATTCTGGAATACCTCACTGATATAAAGGAATGGGTGGCACCTGTATAAAAAAATAATAATAACTTTATATGGTAAAGCAATAAGGGTACCTGTGACCACATCTCCATCCATCTCAGCCTCACCCAGCGTCAACGCAAAAACCCTCGTCGGTGCAATGTTCCTTTGCTGACCTCCACGGGGCGCCTGGTATCCACGCCGAAACAGTCTAGGAGTCGGTGCATAACTTGATGGCATCTGATAGGATTGAGCCATATGGCTAGGCCTCCCACAACAATAGCAAACATTCTCCCCCAGTCGGCACTCACCTGGATGTCTTTATCCACATCTGGGACAAGTGGTGGGAGGCTGTCCACCCTGAAATCCCCCCTATTCTACCATCTGTATCTGATCCCTGCCAAGTCTACCTCCTGTCCAAGGGCCTCGACTAGACCCCACCTGAAAATTCGAAGGTGCGGCCCTCTTCTTCTGATTCGGTGTCTCAGTCTCTCTCAACTGACTCTCCTCTGCTATAATAGCCCAATCAACCAGCTTTGAAAAATCATGCATCCTCAATACTGCCACCTATTTGTAAATATCACGCCTCAGGTTCCTCTTGAACATCCTAACCTTCTTAGTTTCATCCGGAACAATATAGGGGCAGAAACGTGATAACTCGATAAATTTCTCTGCGTACTACTAGACTGTCAATGATCTCTGGGACAGACTTAGAAATTCCTATACTCGAGCCTCTCTTACTGAGCCAGGATAGTACCTATCAAAGAACACGTCCCTGAATTGGGCCCAGGTCATCGACACTGGAATATTCCTCTGCTCCTCCAATAATCCAGTGGTTGTCCACCATCTCTTAGCTTCCCCTACCAGTCTATACGTAGCATATAGGACCCTCTGCTCATCAGTGCAGTGAACTATTGTCAAAATCTTCTTTACTTCCTGCACCCAGTTCTTTGCAACTGCAGGGTCAGCCGCTTCTTAAAATGTAGGCGGGTTCATTGTTAGCTTTACCATGATCCCAAGAGGGGGGGTGAATTGGTATTTTTAAAATCTTTCCCCTAGGTATTCCTCCTAATAGCAGTATGTTCACAATCCTATGGTCAATCTAGTGCGAGTAATATCAGAAATTAAATAAAGCACTTTAATCAATTACACAAGAACCAGAAAGCAGTAAAGAGAAGGGTGACACACAGATATGTTATCGAGGTTCGGCCAACTGCCTACGTCCCCGCCTTGGCTAACTAGCACAAGGATTATCACAATAACTTGCTCACTTAAACGGGTGGAGCGGCACCTATACAAACCAAGTCAAATTATCACAGGGCTAACCTCAACCTTAACTAATCCTTACCGGGCTGGATTACCGCCCCCTCAAGCCACGCCTGGAATCTCTCAGATATACAATCAAAAGGTATAAAGTAAGAGTGCTTTCACGTAAAGCAAATTTGTACCACAAATGCGCACAATCACAAACACCACAAATGATTTAAAATGTAAGCTCAGTGTGGTCTAAGTAGTTCAACTCTCAAATAGATTTTCTATCAATGTAGTACGCATTTGAGAGTGTTAATAATAATCTGTGTATTTCAAAGTATTCAATCAAACGTGTTCACACAGAATATCAAAAAAGCCTCCAGAATGTCAATCAGTAGAGTATCTCAATCACACAATTATGTATATGCTTGAACTTGCAAAATATATATGATCTTTGTTTTCAGCAAAAATATATGAGTGAATAAATATTACAACAAAGATGTGTCACCTCAAACACAAATATCTTCTCAAATGGTTTTCAAAATAAAGAGCAATAGATATTTGTAAATGATTTTGAAAATATTTCGCAACCAAAAGCAAATATGAGCTTCTCAAGATATTACAATGAATATGCAATCTCAGAAAACCTAGTAAAGTCTTCTTAGGAAGAACTTATTGGCTAAGTCCCCTAAGAATCCTTTTGGTTCAACTCTCAATAAAAATAGATCAATCCCATAATCAAAAGAGAACAAACCTTCCTATCTGAACACTCAAGAACACTTACAGATGATTTAATGAGTTTTGAATGTAAGCTAGAGTGTATTTGGAAGAGTATGAGCAAATGGGAATCAAGTGAGAGTATTTTTGCTTGGGAGAAATTTTCTTAATCTTTTTGCTAATCATCTTCCTAATTTTCCCAAATGAAGGGATATATAGAGATATACTAAAATATTTGACTGTTGGGGACCTATTAGGGATTATTAGAAAAGTTTAATGATGTTTAAAACATTTTAACCCTGTTTAAAAGTTTTAACTGTAGTAAAAAAAATAGGGCAACCCGAGAGGTCTGGTCGACCAGAAATGTTTCAGTCGACCAAGTCTCATATGGTTCGGTCGACTAGGGGACTTTTGAACTGAAGGTTCAGTCGACCAGGAGAGGGCGATTTCTCAATTTTTCGAGGTTCGGTCAACCAGGCCATTTTGAACTGGTTGGTTCGGTCGACCAAACCGCTGGAATTTCTCCTAAGGACCCTCCGATCGACCAGGTAGTTGGCGAACAAAAGTGCTCGATCGACCAGATGGTCAAAATGTTGACCAGGGAGGGTTTCAGTTGACCGGGGCTTTTTGAACTGAGTTGGTTCGGTCGATCGGGACCTTGGTCAACAGTTGACCCAGGTCTGATTCGATTGACCAGGTCATAATGAATTGAGTTGGCCGGTCGACTGAAAGTGCACCAAGTGTGTATTTCGGTCCTGTCTTGACATAATCAAACCCTATTCAAGTGTCTAATAAACATATATGCAAATTTGTGTGTCCTAGGGTCATTTATGTGCAAAATTAAGATACCAAAAAAGTTCGGAGTCAGTCGACCAAAGGGAAGACCCTAAGGTCACTCTAAGGTCATTTTGCATCATAATTGGTTTGAGCTCACAAAATAAACCATACATGTGATGTGTGTGCTTATTACAAACTGAATACCCTAATTACTATTACAGACAAATTTCACTATAAAAATATTACAATTAAGAGCATGAATTTGCCTTCAAGCTTTGAGCTTTCACGTCCCATTGATGATATGCTAATATGAACCTGCACATGAACTAGATATTTATTAATTACAGGAGTATTTTTCATTATCAAAATCGGGCGTGACCTATAGCATATAGGACCCTCTGCTCATCAGTGCAGTGAAGTATTGTCAAAATCTTATTTACTTCCTGCACCCAGTTCTTTGCAACTGCAGGGTCAACCGCTCCTTAAAATGTCGGCGGGTTCATCTTCATAAATTTCTCTATAGTACATCCCTAAGCTGGAGATGGACCTCCCTGCTCGCTAGAGCTCCGAGCTATCTCAGCCATAACTTGCTGAGCCATACTGCATAGCACAGCAACTGAATCCCCGCCTCCTACCCCCGAAGGACCAGCTCCATCATCTCCACTAGCGTGAGCGCTACTACCTCCTAGGTCTATCCTGCAAATACATAGAACACTGTTTCAGTATCCTATTTCCCATACATATCTGTTAGACCAAGTTGTTAAGGGTCTTTCATTCCTACCGTGTTGTGATGACAAAAACCCATTAGTAGTTCTTAAGGCTACTAACATTTCTCTTTAAGTCATGTTTCAGCTATATAGAACGGCATCTGAACCAACAAACAATCAAAGCAACTTATACCATGACCAAAAGCATAAGCCTCTCAACGCATTCATGGACGATACACAATATACAAAGTCATCTGAAGGATGAGTGTGAGAATGAGAGAGAGACCATCTTGTAAATATCTTGTATATAGAGTAAAACTCAAAACTAAGAGTAAGAAATGGGTGTATCACACACACACAACAAAATATAAGTAAAGTTATTTAAAAGTGTGAAAAGAAACCCCCAAACAGACAAGGACCTTCTTTGTACTGAAAGAACAAGTCTTAAGAAGAAGGAACTCATCGACGAACACAGGGCTTCGTCGACGAGTGTAACATAAACTTCATCGATGAACACAGGGTTCTCGTCGATGAAGCGATATTGAGAGGCATCTGAATTCAGAGCCACAACTCATCGACAAACACAGTGCACTGTCGACGAATGTAATGAAGAACTCATCGACGAACACAGGGTTCTCATCGATGAAAATATACCGAGAGGTACCTGAATTCAGAACCAGCAACTCATTGACGAACATAGGGCTTCATCAACGAATTAAATGAAGAGCTCATCGACGAATCTCCAATTTCGTCGACAAACGTCAGGCAGCAGCGAACATTAAATGCTCCAGAATGGCTAGTTTGACCCTTGTCTTACATTAATAAATGCCCAACGGCTCTCCGGCATTCCCCTCGCCCATTCGGTGTTTAAATGGTGTAAATAGCATTTATTCCTCACCCAATAAAGTTGATATTGTAAGAAAATCATTCATTGGTGTTGTTATTTTCTAGGGTTTGCTCATACACTCACTTGCCCTCTTCTTGCTGCTCTTAGTCTTGCTTCTACTCTATTGACAAAAGGACATTGAGTAAGGATTTTATTGTTGTAGTCAGCTCAAAGGGAGTATTCAAATTTACATTTATTTCTCATCTACTTCTTGTAAAGAAAGGCTCTTTGTGAGCTATTATTGGGTGTCTCTAAGTGAGCACCTTGTTGAAGCTCTTTCTGAGCTGCTCTGTATTGGCTTCTCCGCCCGAAGGAGGATTATAGTGGATTTTGGGAATCTTTGAGTTGGTCTCAAGGCGTGGACGTATGCGAGGTGCCGAATCACGTAAATATCTTTGTGTTCAGCTTTACTTCTCTCATATCTCATTTATATTATTATTGTGATTTCCTGCATCTTTACACTACAACTTTATACACTTGCTCTTGGTAAGATTTTTGTGGTTGTAGAAAGTTAGCACATCTGTGAAGAAAGTCTCACCCCCCCCCTCTAAACATTCAACCGGGCCAACAAGTGGTATCAGAGTGCCAGTCGCTGAAACTCAGAGTAACATCCAGGCGAAAAGATCAACATGACAGACATGTTTGCCCAAGGTCAATCCGTGGATCGCCCTCCTGAGTTTTGTGGAACTAACTACCAAGCATGGAAGGATCGAATGTCTATCTTTATCCAAGCCTATGACTACCGTATGTGGAATGTCATCACCGAAGGAGACTACACCTTCAAAAATGAAGACGGGGATGACATACACATTGGAAAACTTCTCGAGGCAGATGCAAGACTGGCACAGCTCAACTTTAAAACCAAGAATTTCCTATATTGTGCTATAAGTGATAAAGAGTACAACAGGATATGCAGCTGCAACACGGCCAAGGAAATGTGGGAAAAACTTCAGGTAACGTATCAAGGCACTACCCAGGTAAAGAGATCTAAAATTTATATGCTTGTAAAAGAATATGAAATGTTCAAAATGGAAGAAGGTTAAACAATTACAGTTATGTTCACACAGTTCACACACATCACTAATGGACTAAAAGCTCTCGGTAGAGAGTACTCTGTGGAAGATAATGTGTAGAAAGTTCTTCGGTCTCTACCGACATCTTGGCGCGCAAAGTCCACAGCAATTGAGGAAGCGAAGGACCTCTCAAAGGTCACACTTGATGAACTAATTGGATCTCTCATGACCTACGAGATCAAGAAGAAAAATGCTATTGCTGAAGCTGAAGCTCCTAAGAAGGCTACCGGAATTGCTCTGAAAGCCAGGAAGCGAAAAGAGATCATAGAAGAAAAGGAGAATGATGATGACGATGAAGTTGCCCTACTAACTAGAAGATTCAGAAACTTTCTGATGAACAAACGAAATGGCAAACAAAAGGAGAAAGGAGAATCGAGCATCCGATGCTACAATTGCAAAAAGATCGGGCACCGCATGGCCGATTGCCCTCTCTTCAAAAACAAAAGCAACAATCAACAAGGAGACAAGAAGAGGTTCAAAGCAATGAACGCAACCGAATGGGATGAACTAGATCGAACCTCAACCGACAAAGAAGTCCAAGAAGAAGTCGCTCATTTCTGCCTTATGGTGGACGAACAAAATGAGGTAAGTTCTGATGACGAATATCTCCCTTCATATGAAGAATTAGAGGAAAATTGTAGAAAACTCTATGTTGAGCTAAGAGGAAAATTGTACAATTGTAGAAAATTGTATGCTCAAGGCACATGACGAGAGACGCAAGAAAATTCCTCTCCCTCACCTACAAAAAGGAAGGGCTCGTCACGTTTGGAGATAACACCAAGGGAAGAATCATCGGTAAAGGTAAAATAGGTAATTCATCCTTGGCTATTGAAAATGTTGCTCTAGTTGATACTCTCAAACATAATTTGTTAAGTGTTAGTCAACTTTATGATAAAGGGTTAA
This sequence comes from Malania oleifera, assembly GCF_029873635.1. Taxonomy (NCBI): domain Eukaryota; kingdom Viridiplantae; phylum Streptophyta; class Magnoliopsida; order Santalales; family Ximeniaceae; genus Malania; species Malania oleifera. Next base: position 37,804,479 of record NC_080422.1, on the reverse strand, counting down.
ACATTATTTTCCAATCCACAAAATGCTTAATAAATGAATTAAATGGAAATAACACTCTCATAGGAAAGCGTGAATCCAACATATATACAATTGAGTTTGATGACATCACAAATTATAACATTAAGTGTTTAGCTATCACCAATGAAAATTGTTGGCTATGGCATAGGAGACTAGGTCATGCAAGCTTGGATCTTCTTCATAAACTTTCATCCAAGGAACTAGTAAACGGCCTACCAAAAGATAATTATGTGAAAGACAAAATATGTGATGCATGTCAATATGGAAAACAAGTTAAGACCTCCTTCAAAACTAAGAAAGTAATCTCTACATCAAGACCCTTAAAGTTAATCCATCTTGATCTATTTGGACCTAATGACATAGCTAGCATTAGTGGAAAGCTGTATGCATTTGTTATAGTTGATGACTTCTCTAGATTTTCATGGGTAATTTTTCTTACTAACAAAAGTGATACCTGTAATGCATTTATTCATTTTTGTGGAAAAATCCAAAATAAGAAGGGAATGTCAATTATACACATTAGGAGTGATAGAGGAAGAGAGTTTAGAAATAAAGAACTTGAGGATTTTTGCAAAGAAAATGGATACTCACACAAATTCTCCGCATCAAAAACTCCACAACAAAACGAAATAGTTGAAAGAAAAAATTGAACACTCCAAGAAATGGCTAGAACAATGCTCAATGAACATAATTTTCCAAAATACTTCTGGGCAGAAGCCGTTAGCACAACATGCTATGTTAGCAACTGAGTCATCATTATATCCAAGATAGGAAAAACCCCATATGAAATATGGAAGGGTAGAAAACCTAACATCTCACATTTTAAAGTTTTTGGATGTAAGTGTTTTATATTAAACGATAGGGATCATTTAGCTAATTTTGATTCAAAGTCCGATGAGGGGATTTTCATAGGATATGCCATGAATAGTAAAGCATATAGGGTATTCAACAAAAGGATTCAAACTGTTCAAGAATCAACCCATGTTGTATTTGATGAAACAAATCCTCACGCATCCAAAACACCTGTTGAGATAGATGAAGAAAACCAAGTCACTACCTTTAGAATTGAAAGAGAATTAGAACAACTCAAGTTAAATAATAATCAAGACACAAACTGTGAAGATACAAATGTCAATCATCTAGGATCTTCTCCTCAAGAGTCTAACCAACCAGAAGAAAAAGAAGATCATGAATTACCTAAAGCTTGGAAGTTTGTAAAAAATCATCCAACTGATCTCATCATAGGTAGTCCCTCTCAAGGAGTCAGCACCCGATCTCACCTTAAAAGTGGATGTAGTCACGTTGCTTTCATATCTCACCTAGAACCTAAAAACTTTGAAGAAGCTGAAAATAATGAAAATTGGATAAATGTCATGCAAGAAGAATTAGAACAATTTGAAAGAAACAAAGTATGGAACTTAGTCCCTAAGCCCAAAAATACTACAATAATTGACACTAAATGGGTATTTAGGAATAAGAAAGATGAAGATGGAAACATTGTTAGAAATAAAACTAGACTAGTAGCCCAAGGATATAATTAACAAGAGGGTATTGACTACGATGAAACTTATGCCCCTGTAGCTAGACTAGAAGCCATTAGAATGCTCCTTGCCTTTTCTTGTTACAAAAACTTCAAATTATTTCAAATGGATGTTAAAAGCGCCTTTTTGAATGGATACATAAATGAAGAAGTCTTTGTCAAGCAACCTCCTGGTTTTGAGAGCCACACTCTTCCCAATCACGTATATAAACTCTCAAAAGCCCTTTACGGACTTAAGCAAGCACCAACAGCTTGGTATGAGCGCTTAAGCAAATTTCTTCTAGAAAAAGGGTTCACAAGAGGAAAATTCGATGCCACTTTTTTCTTAAAACATAAAGAAAATGATATGCTGGTTATACAAATTTATGTGGATGATATTATCTTCGGGGCCACAAATGAGACCTTGTGTCAAGATTTTGCTCAAACTATGCAGGAAACATTTGAGATGAGCATGATGGGTGAGCTAACTTTTTTCCTAGGATTACAAATAAAAAAAATGAAACATGGAATCTTCATAAATCAAGCCAAATACGTTAGGGACATGTTAAAGAAATTCAACCTTGAAATGGGAAAATCTAAGGTAACTCTTATGAGCATCACAACAAAGCTTGACGCTGATGAGAAAAGGAAAAACATTGACCAAAAACTCTACCATGGGATGATAGGTAGCTTATTGTATCTCACCTCCAGTAGGCCTGATATAATGTTCAGCTTTTGTCTATGCGCTAGATTTCAAGCTTGTCCTAAAGAATCTCATCTTCATGCGGTCAAATGAATCTTTAGATACTTAGCAGGCACTCATGACTTAGGACTCTTCTATCCTAAAAATGCTCCCTTTAACCTCACATGCTACTCTGATGCTGACTACGGTGGTTGTAAAACGGATGGAAAAAGCACTAGTGGAACCTGTCACTTCCTTGGACACTCTCTTGTTTCCTGATTTTGCAAAAAACAAACCTCCGTAACTCTTTCCACCACTGAAGCTGAGTATATCGTAGCCAGCAGTTGTTGTGCTCAAGCATTATACATGAAACAACAACTTGAGGATTTCCGCTTCTTAGTTAAAGGTACTCCAATTCATTGTGACAACACTAGTACCATTAACATATCAAAGAATTCGTGTCTCCATTCTAGAACCAAGCATATTGAAATTAGGCACCACTTCATACGAGATCATGTCCAAAAAGGAGACGTTGAGTTGGTTTATGTTCCCACCGAAAACCAACTTGCCGACATTCTAACTAAGCCTCTCAATGAAGAAAGATTCCACAAAATTCAACATGCCCTAGGAATGTGCACTCCTTTATACGTACTATAGGATCCTCATGTCAGCTTCTTACCCCGGTCTTACTCACCATTCTCTTACACTTAGTTTTTCCTTTCCCTTCCTCCAGTTCTCATCGACGAACACAGGGTATTCGTCGCTGAAAATTTTGTAAAATTCGTCGCCGAACACAGGGGTCTTGTCGTCAAAATTTCCATAATTTCGTCGATGAACACAGGGCCTCGTTGACGAAAACTGTCGGGCTACTTATTTCTTCCCAGTTAAAACAGACAAACCCTAGCCCTCTTCACGCACCTCTCCTTTCTCTCGGCTCTATGTCCTCCGCCCACCCTGCGCCACCACCTACCTCTCTCACTACCACCTACCTCTCTCGCCATCACCACGCTACTAGCTCCTCCTCTCGGCCACCCTCGTTTGTCCCATTCCCTCAAGCTCCATCCTCCTCTCGGCCTTACCAGTTCTCTCCGCCCCTCCATGGCTCCCCGCCACAAACGCCGAAATCTTCAAACCGAAGCCGGCGAAGGATCATCGCGCCCTGCCTCCGGTCCCCCTACACCTACTCCAGCCAACCCCGACTCCCGCTTCGTCTCCTCTGAAGCCGCCTACGGTTACCAAAACGACATTCTCAAGCGACATATCGTCTATGGAAAAATCGTACCCTTTGATTTTCTCCAGCTTCATTTCCCCACCCTTCTCACCAAGATTAAAGCCCTCGGGTGGGATGCCCTTTTCAATCTTTATGAGCTCGTTTATGAAGACCTTGTTCGCGAGTTCTACGCGAATTTCGTTCACTCATGTCGCGGCATTGCCGCTTACTCCACTGTTCGAGGCACCGTTATTCAGCTTTTCGATGATATATTCTCCGCGGTACTTGGCTGCACCTCTTATCGTCTTCGTGGCCTCCCCAAGTCATCTTGGTCGACACGATTCAACTGGTTCAACTCACACACTGCCCTCAAGCGGATTACCGATATTCCTCGTATTCCCACGATGGCTCGCCCAAAATCCAAGGACCACACTATGGAATTTTGGGTCCTCCACCATATAATAACATATAACTTGTGCCCTCGCACTAGTGGCAAGGATTGGGTCACCCTCGGAGACATATTCTGCATGTACTGTCTATGGGTTGGTCGTGGTATATATCTTCCCTCTATTATTGTTCAAAACATAGAAGAAGACCTCAAACGGCAATGCGGTTGTCTCCCGTACGGTCGTCTTCTCACGACCTTCTTTGATCACTACGACCTCATTTGCGCCGGCCTGCCTTGCATTCATCCCACTCCAGAAGATGTTTACACTGAGGCGACTCTTCGTCGCATGCACTTCGAAAAAGACGAAGCAACCAACACGTGGGTCAAAGCCCACGAGCAGGGCAATATTCCTGTCAATGAGTTTGAGGCCGCATTGGAGGCCGAAGAAGCGGCTGAAGAAGGCGAGCATGAGGACACTGTGTATGGCCACATACTGGAGCGCCTGGATGGGCTTCAGCATGCCATGACACAATTTGACACTCGCCACCGCCATCATTTTGATTCCTTAGAAGCCTCTCTTGCTCGGCAAGAAAACGCTAACGGCGCTCGCTTTGACTCCCTCGATGCCTCTTTTGCTGCACTCTTTAATCAACTGGGTCACCCGCGCGAGTCGCGCACTTTCTCTGCTATCCCCCATTTTTTATTATGGCAAAGGGGGAGAAATAGATTTAGTTCTCTTTTCAGTTCTATTCGGATGTAGTTAGAATACATTTCTAGTTGAAAATATTAGTCTTAATCACTGTTTGTAAGCACGACACATATTTTGTAATGAAACATTAGCAAGCATTGCATCTTTTGAATATAAATGCTCTTTCTGTGTACTTGAATTATTGATATACTAGACTGTCATGGTGTATGCAGGATTAAATGGAAAATACCCTACTTATAAACGACGTGCTGCCAAAATTTAAATAAAATATTTTTTCATAAAATGCAAACATTAAGGGGGAGAATTTTATTTAAACTCTAAATCGTTCCATTTAGTAAGGGGGAGCATTTATCTTTCAAAGAGAACACTAATGGATTGCCATTATCAAAAAGGGAGAGAATGTTATACGAAGTTGTTAAGGGTCTTTCATTCCTACCGTGTTTTGATGACAACAACCTATTAGCAGTTCCAAAGGCTACTAAAGTTTCTCTCTAAGTCATGTTTCAGCTATACAAAACGGCATATGAACCAACAAACAGTCAAAGCAACTCCTACCATGACCAAAAGCACAAGCCTCTCAACGCATTCATGGAAGATACACAATATACAAAGTCATCTAAAGGATGAGTGTGAGAATGAGAGAGAGACCATCTTGTAAACATCTTGTATATAGAGTAAAACTCAAAACTAAGAGCAAGAAATGGGCGTATCACACACACACAACAAAATATAAGTAAATTTATTTAAAAGTGTGAAAAGAAACCCCTAAATAGACAAGGACCTTCTTTGTGCCTAAAGAACAAGTCTTAAGAAGAAGGAACTCGTCGACGAACACGGGGCTTTGTCGACAAGTGTAACACAAACTTCGTCAACGAACACAGGGTTCTCGTCGATGAAGCGATATCGAGAGGCATCTGAATTCAGAGCCACAACTCATCGACGAACACAGTGCGCTGTTGACGAATGTAATGAAGAACTCGTCGACAAACATAGGGTTCTCGTCGACGAAGATATACCGAGAGGTACCTAAATTCAGAACCAGCAACTCATCAATGAACACAGGGCTTCATCGACGAATTCACTGAAGAGCTCGCCGACAAATCTCCAATTTCGTCGACAAATGTCGGGCAGCAGCGAACATTAAATGTTATAGAAGGGCTAGTTTGACCCTTGTCTTACATTAATAAATGCCCAACGGCTCTCCAGCATTCCCCTTGCCCATTTGGTGTTTAAATAGGAGTAAATAGCATTTATTCCTCACCCAAGAAAGTTGATATTGTAAGAAGATCATTCATTGGTGTTGTTATTTTCTAGGGTTTGCTCATACACTCACTTGCCCTCTTCTTGCTGCTCTTAGTCTTGCTTCTACTCTATTGACAAGAGGACATTGAGTAAGGATTTTATTGTTGTAGTCAGCTCAAAGGGAGTATTCAAGTTTACATTTATTTCTCATCTGCTTATTGTAAAGAAAGGCTCTTTGTGAGCTATTATTGGGTGTCTTTAAGTGAGCACCTTGTTGAAGCTCTTTTTGAGTTGCTCTTTATTGGCTTCTCCACCTGAAGGAGGATTATAGTGGATTTTGGGAATCCTTGAGTTGGTCTCAAGGCGTGGACGTAGGCAAGGTGTCGAACCACGTAAATATCTTTGTGTTCAGCTTTTCTTCTCTCATATCTCATTTATATTATTATTGTGATTTCCTACATCTTTACACTGCAACTTTATACACTTGCTCTTGGTAAGATTTTTGTGGTTGTAGAAAGTTATCACGTCCGAGAAGAAAGTCTATTCACCCCCCCCCTCTAGACATTCAACCAGGCCAACAGGATCTAATTTATTCTATTCAACTAAAATTTCAGATTCTCTATTAACAATCCCTCATGTTCCTAACCCCAATTCAAATCTTGCAACCTAAAAACATGACTCGTCGATGGTTTACTATGGCTTTCCTGGAATCGTCACTTTAGGAAAAACACATAAACCACCACAAAAATCATGTATTCAAATCACAGAACAAAACCTCAAATCCTTTTTCCTATATTCTGGTATTGTTTCCCACTGCACTCTAGAGTCTACAAAACCTATCAACCTAAGCTCTGATACCAAAATGTAACGACCTAAAAAAAAATTAAATTATTTTTTAATTTCTAAATAAACACATATGAACTACTCTGATACCCCTGCTATGAATCTCAGACCTCAGAAGGCCACCGGGGTATTCTTGTATGCAATAAACAAACCTATGCAGCAGAAACATAAATTATACAACCATATATACCATAAAATACCATAATTCAGTATTTCCAAACCATAGTTATATAATACATCTCTCTCCAGTTTCATCTACCCAAAATACCATACTCTGTACAAACTTACCCTATAAACAAGGCAATAAAATAGTCACACTATCTGCAAGCCTCATATGCTCGCCTAGCTAGCTCACCTGAAAAATGTTAAAGTAATGGGGTGAGTGGACGCTCGGTAAATGGAAATATGCTATTACTAGTGTGTGGTGACTAAGTTGCATACTATTTCAATAACATTTGAACTGTATAAAATGATAAATCTATAAAACATATCTTACATTTCTCGCAGTTTAAAATATAACTGTATCATCTGAATTTTTTACTTTTCATACTGCTAATATCATACTATATTTATCAAATACTGTAAAACTGTATACATATACATAACTGTGCTTTTATCCCTGGAACTCTGTATGTCATGATTTGACCCCTCATAACAGGGTCGTGCGGCCCATAGGCGAGGCTTAACGCTGGTCAGCCCTTTAGGTAAGTCACTATACTCTACACTACCTCAGCCCGACCAAACTGCATCCACTCCTAGGCACGGAACTAGACTACTACCTCGTCATATCGGCCCCCTCAACCCAGCGAACTAGGGAGTTGCATCCACTCCGAGCACAGTATAACGGTACCCACACACTATCTGAGATATGTGGTTGCACTCTATCCGTATTAGCAACGGTACCGTGCTGTGTAATCTATAACTGTCTATAATATTTCACAAGGATCTGATACCATATATACTTAATACTATAATCTTTCTACCAATTTCATCATGTTTCCAAAATAACCATAACACTATAATTCTATATTGTATATACTGTAATAACTGAATATCATAACTGTAGCATCTTGATGCTATATCTGTATATCTAACGGTGTAATCTGTCTACATAGTTTAAGTGTTATGGTATTAGGAAACATGACATTTTGTAAATACAGTAATATACTAATCTATAAAAAACTGTAATATACTTTTTTGAATAAAAACTGTAGTATACTGATCTGGTAAACATCTGTGTATATCAATATATATCTATATATACTGTATAACATGATATGGTGGAGAAATTGTATAAGTTCTATATTAGATAAATATCTACTCAGGCCACACAACATTAAAACTCTTATTCTGTAAAAACTGGATAATAAGCCGGTATACATGTATATACATTAAATCTCTGATAATATGATTAAAAACTCCTAGCATAGCGTATTTCCCTTACCTTATTTCTGAAAAATCTCTACTATACTCTGGCCCCACACCTGTAAGGTTCTCCACTCAATACCCTGAAAACCACATCTCCTTGAACAAAACATCAGTATTTCTTCGTATACTACCTTTCTTAAAACTGTGGGAAAGACAAATACTAAATAAAATGCCTTACCCAAAGATTAGGATGAAATTCAAACAGTTCCACTAATGATCCGCTTCGGCAGACTTGTAGAGAACTTTCCCAGGAGCGTCGTGGTGGTCTCAGATCATCGATCCGGCGAGAAATGGAGTCGGGATCAAAGAGAGAAGGAGAGAGGGACGTTTAGGGGAGAGAGAGAGAGAGAGAGAGTTTCCTGCGCGAGTTTTTGTGTGAAAATCCGGGTTTTTTCTATTTATAGCCCCAGGTTCGTTGACGAGACATGTCATCTCATCGACGTGTCCCTGAAGAAGTTTGTCGATGAACTTTCACCCCTCGTCTACAAATTTCAGATTGTCATAAACCCTCTCTCAGTATCTTCTCGTCGACGAGACGTGTCCTTGTCGGCAAGATCCTTATGCACCCTCGTCGACAAATCCCCTGGGTTAGTTGACAAGGCTCTGTTTAATTTCTTGGGTTATTACAGTAACGCCACCCGATAAGCAACCGAACCAATCCTTTCCATGATCTCAAATGACCTAATGTACCGAGGGCTTAACTTTCCCTTCTTCCCAAACCTCATCAGCCCTTTCATCGGGGCTATTGGAATTGGTGTGATCCCAAGAGGGGGGTGAATTGGGTTTTAAGAACTTTTTGGCTAATTAAACATTTGGCCAATTCACTACAAATCATATCTCATTCATAATACAAACGTGTATGTAAAATAATTGAACTGTGAGTGCATACATACACGTGTGCAACATATCTCATTTAAAATAAAGGTGTGCATACAAATAATATAACAATAAATAAATAGGCATACACATACTGAATTTAAACTACAGTAATTTAAATGAGATAAGGAGAGAACGACACAAGATATTTATTATTGAGGTTCGGCCAAACTAGCCTACGTCCCCACCTTGGGCATACCCTCTGATCATTACACTCTCCCTGCTCACTTAAACGAGCGGAGCAGAAGCCATTGACATCCTCTCTTTACTGGGGGAAAAAAACCTCAGTTCAATTTTCGGGCTGAACCGAACTGGTCTCACTTACGGAATTGAGACTCTCCAGTTCAATTTTCAGGCTGAACTGAACCAGTCTTACTTACGGGGCTGAGACTCCCCAGTTCAATTACAGGCTAAACCCAATCGACACATGAAAAAATATTTTTGTACATATTAAAATGCTTCTAAATACAAGTAAAGATGTACAACGTTTAAGCTTATAAAATATGCACTCTCTAAAGATATGAAATAATGCTTAGTAGAGAAATGGTGCTATCAAATAATATTTTCAATCTTTGAAAAATAATGTATATGATGTGCACAACAAAGATTTAAACCCAAATAAAAATTCCTCCAAAAAAAATATTTATTAAAGAAAAATAATGTGAAGAACTTTTGATCTTACTCTCAAATATTGTTTTATAAAAATGAAGGCTTAAGAGAGTAAGTGCTTTTGAATAAACAAAATGCCCAAACAAAAATGCTCTTTTGTAAAATAAATTTTCAAGAATGAAAGCAAGAGAGTTTTGAAGAGTAAAATATTTGTCCCAAGAAATAGTTTTTGCAATAAAAATTAGTTGGGGGAACTTTGATTAACAAAATAATTTGAGAGGATTTTGGGAGTTAATCAAAGTTACTAATCTTGACTTATGAAGGGGTATACATAGAGTCTGGGAATTTTTTGACCGTTGGGAACATGCTGGGTATTATTAGAAAAGTTTAATTAAATTTTAAACTCATTTTAGCATTTAAAAATACCTTAACCCGAGAGTTTCGATCGACCGAGCCACAGGTTTGGTCGCCCGAATAGACACATGAGAAAAAGGCAATTTTGAACTTCGGGTGCATGAAAAATGGTTCGGGTGGCTAAACTAGGCGATTTTAAAAATGTCCAAGATTTGGTCACCCGTCCTTAAGTTTGGTCTACCGAACTTGCATGTTCGGTCGTTCGAGGGTATTTTGAACGTAAACGTTCGGACGTCCACATTGGTGGAAAAGGACAGGGTACAAGTTCGGTTGATCGAAGACGCTACGATCATTTGACTTTGGTCGCCCAAAGTTAGGTCAACTATTTGACCAGTCAACAGTTTGGTCTACCGAGGCTATTTGACTTGCCCAGTTTAGTCGTCCGAACCCCTTTCAATTTTCAACCTAGGTTTTACCCCGGTTATTTTCCTTAAATGAAGTGCAGGGTCCTAGGGTCTCTCTAAGGTCTAGGCCTTTTAATTTACCCTAAAAAACCTGGCATCGGCTGACCCCTAAGGTCCGTCTACAGTTCTGTCTGAGCACTAAGATATATCATACATGATGTATACAGTTATTACATACCAAAATAGAAAAATTAAATGCATATACAACTGAAAACATGTCTTCTTCTTCTTCTCCTTCTTTTGCTCCTCCGTCTTCATGGAATATGCCAAATAATTTGTTCTTTGAGCTCCATATGGCTTCCATCTCAGACCTCTTATGTATGTGTTAAATTATAACCTATTCAACCACTAGAAACACACATAAGTAACTTGCGGTTTGTCGTTATCAAAACCAGTGATCGGACTCAAAAAGCCAACAGAGGCGATCTTCAGGAATATCATATCCCCTACCTCAAACTCGAACTCCCATCAACAAATATTTGCACAACTCTTTTGTAGACTCTGTGCTGCTCTGATCTTCTCCTCGATAAGCTTGACCTTTGCAGAGGTCTGCTGAATCAGTTCTGGTCTCAAAATCTGTAGCTCGCCTACCTTATCTTAGTACAACGGAGATCGACATCGGCGATTGTACAAAACCTCATATGGTGTCATCTCTATATTGGCCCGATAACTATTATTATATGCAAACTCTATGAGCGGTAGATAATGAATCCAACTATCCCCAAAATCCAGTACACACACTCGCAGCATATCCTCTAGATTCTGAATAGTCCTCTTAGATTGTCCATCTGTTTGCGGGTAAAATGATGTACTGAATGTGAGCTGCGATCTCAAGGCATCCTGTAAACTCTTCTAGAAACGAGAAGTAAATCAGGAATCTTGATTTGAAACAATAGAAACTGGGATGTCGTGGAGTCATACAATCTCCTACTCATATAGCTCTTCCAGTCTATTCATGTAATAGCTAACTTTAGTGGGAATAAAGTGTGCAGTCTTCGTCAGTCGATCCACTACAACCCAAATGGCGTTCTATCTATGCACCGCTGAAGGTAACCTCGATGCAAAATCCATCGAGATATGCTCCCACTTCCACTTAGGAAACTCAAGTGGCTGAAGTGGTCTTGCTGGCCTCTAGTGCTCTGCTTTGTCCTGCTAACATGTTAGGCACTGCTCTACGAGACGAGCGATCTCTCTTTTCATGTTAGACCACGAAAAAGATTCTCACAGATCCCTATACATCTTCGTACTCCCTAGATGTACAGTGTAGAGCGAACGATGTGCCTCCTCTAGAATGATCCACTTAATATCGGCGTCATTTGGTACGCAGATCCTGGTATGGATGTTAATACCCCATCTCCTGAGATATTAAAATTCGGCTTTAAACCATTCTGAACTCCGTCCATAAATTCTATCAGCTCTGCGTCTTCCTTCTGAGCTGCTTTGATTCTCTCCTGCAAAGTTAGTTGAATAACTAAACTGGCAATGAATGCTTGTGGATCCTTGTCCACCAACTCCACTCTCAACCTCTTTAGATCCATCAAGATCTAATGTTATACCACCACTGCTGAGACCAACGCGTTCACTGATTTCCGACTCAATGCATCAACTACTACATTAGCCTTTCCTGGGTGGTAACTAATGGTGCAGTCGTAGTCTTTAATCAACTCAAACCATCTGCATTACCTCATATTCAACTCCTTCTAAGTGAAGAAGTATTTGAGGCTCTTATGATCTGTAAAGATCTTGCACCTTTCACTGTGTAGGTTGTGTCACCATAACTTTAATGCAAGAACCACAGCTACTAGTTCCAAGTCATGCGTAGGGTAATTCTTCTCGTACTCCTTGAGTTGACGAGAAGCATAAGCGATAACCTTTCCCCATTGCATCAAGACACACCTAAGTCCCTTCTGGGATGCGTCACTGTAGATCATATAACCATCATCCTCTGATGGAATGGTCAATACTGGAGCAATAAATTTTTCTTCAGCTCCTGAAAACTCTGTTCACACTCCCCAGTCCACTTAAACCTGTTGTTCTTCCTCGTAAGTTGGTTTAAAGGACTTGACAGTTTAGAAAAGCCCTCGAACAACCGACGATAATACCCGACCAGACCCAAGAAACTCTGAACCTCATGCAGGTTCCTCGATCTTGCCCAGTCAACTACCGCCTTTACCTTGCTCGGATCCACTGATATTCCTTCCTTGGACACTATATGCCCTATAAATGTAACTTGTTCTAGCCAGAACTTGCATTTCTTCTATTTAGTGAATAGCTTCTTCTCCCTGAGTACCCGAAGAACCAATCCCATATGAGTCTCATGCTCTATTGGGCTCCTTGAATAGACTAGAATGTCATCAATGAACACCACCATGAACCTATCTAGGTACTCGTGGAACACTTACAGTACATGTGGAGCTACAGACTCAGGGCAAATGTGACATTGTTCATATTGCAGGGAGTTTCAACTCAGGAGACTAGTAGGATCACAATGGGCCCAAGTGCACTATCAAACCACCACTCAAGTATAAATTTGACATTCTAGTGTTTCATGCATTCATTACTACCAACATCAAGGTTCCTAATATTTTTCTAGTTATAGTGCACAGCAAAGGGAAAAATAGATGGATAAGTGCTATAGTGGAGGAAATGGAGTTATTGCATAAGAATCAGATGTAAGAGTTGGTGAGGCTTCCAATAGGGAAGAGGATGATAGGATGCAATAAGGTGATGTATCTGTTGTTTGTGAATGACATGTTATTGGTTGGGAAGACTTTGATTGAAACTAATCAATTAGGAACTCTATTGAAAGGTTTTGACATGAAGGTTTTGGGTACGACCAAGAAGGGTCTTAGTTTGAAGATTCATATAGACAGAGCAGCAGGAAGATTAGTATTATCTCAGGGTGACTTTGTGGACAAAGCTGTAGGGAGATTGGTGTTACTCATGGTGCCTTTCGGGGCGAAACTGCAGGGTGACTTTGTTTGCCATCTCAGGGGGGTTCTATGGAAAATCAATGTAAAATGTCTATCCCTCGATACCCAAAGACGGACGGTGATGTCCAAGATATGTCAAATGTCCCCTATACTGGTGCAATGGGGCATTTCAGCAAGCAGCTGAGTGGTTTGTCAGTTGTGAGATTTGTTGAAGACTATGCAGGGGGCTTTGATGATTGAAGGTTTGCAGTAGGCTTTGTTTTTACTATTGTGGGAAGGCCTTATTGGAAGCCCAGGGCGCAGTCACATATTGTTACATCTACTATTCACTCTACGAGTCCAATCCTGTTTTGATAATTACAAATCACTTGATATTTGATCTGTGCATTGAGTTTGTGAACATGACTTACACTAAGCATGAATGGAAAGATAACGAGTCATGGAAGCCATAAAGTAAAACTGATACATTTTAGAAAGCACCATGGAACTCAAAGAGTACAAGAATCAAGAGGCAAGCGGAAAAGTTTAAGAATATTTTGGGAATAGGTATTTAGAACTCATGTACTTACATTTTCGTATGATTTAATTTGAGGCTCAATATAACTTAGAATGAATTTAGGATTCATGCATTTCATGTACATCATTAGGAAACTCTCATGGACTTAGAAATGTTCTTAAAATCATGAAAAATATGTTTTATAAAAGACCCAAGAAAAGGAGCAAAACAAAATTTTAAATTAGAAAAGAAAATTTGAGAAAAAGGGGACTTCGGTAGCCTGAACTCAACCTCAGGCGCCCGAAGAATTTCTTCGGTAGCCTGAAGATTAAGTTCGGTAGCCTGAAGAATTAAATGGGAAAGACAGAACCTGGCAGAGGTACTTTAGTTGCCTGACCCTAGAACCCCAGGCGCCTTAAGTTGTCACTTCAGGAGCCTAAACCCCACTTCGGTTGCCTGAACCAGCAGGAAACTTAAAATTCAGATTTTTATTAAAAAGACTCGCGAGCTATTTTATTGATCCAACGGCTGAGATCAACCCTAAGGGTAATATACTATATATTCTGAATATCTAAACCCTAGAGTAGTGGTTAGACACACAAGAAAGAGAAGAACACACTTTGTAGCAAGAACGTTGAAAATCTACTCTTAGTGCTATACGATTGGCTACACTTCAATCTATATTCTTCAAGCTTGGGCAAATCAACTCAGATTCTCAAAGGAAACTTGTTTACTCTACTTTACTTCAATCTAGTATTGAGGTTTTATTTTTCAAGTTATTAGTCTTATGAACTTTTCATCTCATCTCATTGCTTGTTTTTGACTAGCATTGGAAAAGTTTTGATCTTGAATGTGCTTATTCGTATAAAAATTAATTTTTGAAGAGATCTTTACTTGAGAAAGGTTATTTAACTTGGTTGATTGAATTTTGATTCAAGAGCATATAAATATACATATATTTTTCAAAGAGCTTATTATTGAAAAACCTAGTTTGATTAAAAAGGTGATCTTGAAAGTATCTATACATATACATAGCTATTTTAAACAAGATCATTATTTGATTTAAGTGTGTGTTTTCTAAAAGATGTATATTTTAGATATATTAAAGTTTGATTTAATATCCTTGGTACTTATAACCATACAATTAATTGAAGGATATTTTATGAAAATTAATATACTCAAATTGTGATTGAATACATCAACTAAAACTTTGTGCTTTTGATTGAGTTTGTATTCAAGATAAAGTTTTTTTGTTAACTAGCTCACATCAAACATACTTGTGCATCTTTACAAAGTGAATCAAGAACCCTAGTTGACTCCAAGGCATTTCAAATATCTCTTTACTTGGAAGTTGTGGTTAAATAGGGATTTGTGTGTTGAAGCATATCATACATAAAACGATTGTATCGTTTTTCATAAATTCATGAGCTTCAAGTTATATCATATGTTAATGTGCTAGGAAATTGAATTGTACTCACAAACTTTTGTTAGAAGCATTGTTTTGAGTGTTGATTTCCAGATTCTATTGTATACACGGTTCGGTGTGTGAACCGGTGTGTGAGGAGAGAGCTGTATCTCTTTTAAGCAGCGAAGTAGGAGGAAGTTGTGCCTCTTGTAAGCAGCGCATTGTAAGGGAAGCTCCGTCCCACTTTAAGGAGCAGGGTTTTAGTGAATCATTAAGGGGTTGCTCAAGGCGAGGACGTAGGCCAAGTCGGCTGAACCTCGTAAAAATGCGTTTGTCCTCTCTCTTCCCTTCACTCTTTATTTTCAGCATTGCATTTAAATTGTGTATATTGCATGCATAGATTTAATAGTTGTACACATACATAATTGAGTAACAAGAAGTTGTTGGTAAATTTATAAGAAGAGTTTAAGAGGTAACTAAGTGCCTTAGAATTTTTTAAATACCCAATTCACCCCCTCTCTTGGGATTACACCTAATTCAACATTTGGTATCAGAGCGGGTTTACATAGACTTGATAGTTAATTTGTAAAACGATCACATGGCACACATCGGTGTAACTCCATTCGGTGAGGGACACTCATCCACTAGACCACCCATTTTCTGTGGTGTAAATTACACCTGTTGGAAACGTAGGATAAGCATATATCTACTGAACGTAGATTGGAAGGTTTGGAAAATTGTTACTAAGGAAAATCACATTCCCATGAAAGTAATTGATAAGATTAATGTACCTAAAACTGAAGGTGAATATACTGAAGAGGATTGGAAATCAGTTCAAATTAATGTCGCTGCCATGAATACACTTTTCTGTGCATTAGATGTGAATGAATTTAATAGGGTAGGTGCATGTAACTCAGCTAAAGAAATTTGGGAAAAATTGGAAGTTACATATGAAGGCACTAAGAAAGTCAAGGATAGTAGGATAGACATGCTCACTAGTGAATATGAAACATTTAAAATGACAGTTGATGAATCCATACAATCCATGTACACTAGATTCACACACATCATTAACTCGTTAAATGCTCTTGGAAAAACTTACCCTACTTATGAGTTAATCAGGAAAATACTCAGGGGATTACCTCCAGTGTGGGAAGCGAAAGCTACGACAATAGCTGAAGGGAGAAATCTCAAGGAGATGTCGGTGGACGAACTCATTGGATCACTCATCACCTATGAGCTAGCAATTAACGAGAGGAAAAATGAGCAAAGCAAAGCTAAGAAGGTCACTGCACTTAAGGCATCATCAAGCTATTCAAGCAAAGGAAGCGATTCCGAAACAGATGATAACATGGCCTTGCTAACAAAGAAGTTCGGGAAGTTCTTGAAGAAGAACAAAAAGTTCAACAGAAAATTCCGGAACTCTAAATCGGAAAGAAGAGATCAAAGCATGAAGAAAAAGAAGGAGGATCCACCAACATGCTACAACTGCCGAGAAGTTGGACACATCAAGCCTGAGTGCCCCAAGCTCATAAAAGTTTCAAAGAAAAAGAAGAAGGCACTGAAGGTCGGCTGGGATACACACAGCACTAGCAGTTCAGAATCTGAATCTAGTGACGACGAAGTTGCCAATCTGTGTCTAATGGCACATGATGACCTTGAGGTACAATCATCTTTTTCATCATCTTCATACTATTCTAGTGAATCTGAAAATGAAAATGATATAATTTCATATGATGAACTGAAACAAAAATACCTATACACCATTAAAATGCTTGAGAAGAAAACAAAGAAAATTTCTGAGTTGAGAAGCAAAGTCAAAGAACTTTCAAATCTAGTTGAACACCAAAATGAATCCCATGCATCTTTTATAAAAGATAAAGATTTGAAAATTGAGGAGTTAGAAAAGGACTTGAAAGATAAATCTAAAATTATCTGTAAATTTACCGAAGGACAAAACAATTTTGAAAAGCTCTTAAGATCTCAAAGAAATTCTCTAGAAAAAGAAGGGCTTAGTTTTAATGGTAAGAAAATACAAAGAAAAGACATCTTTACATGGGGTATTTTACAAAAGAATCAAAGTCGTTTGTTCCAACTAAGAATCATTATAGATATACTACATGCTTTAAATGTAGAAGGTTGGGTCACATACAATTTGACTGTCATTTCAAAAATAAAGATGTAAAAATTAAGAAAGTATGGAAGGTCAAAGGTCAATCTAGCACTGACCCTCCTGGACCTAAGACAATCTAGGTACCAAAGCTAGTTGTTTAATTGTGTCTTGCAGATTTGCTTAAGATCCGCATCCTCAAAATATAGATGGTATATGGATAGCGGATGTTTACGCCACATAACCAGAGATAAAGCAAAATTCACATCCATCATACTCAAGGATGAAGGGTTTGTTACTTTTGGTGATAATGCTAAGGGAAGGATCACAGGTGTAGGTAAAGTCGGTAATGATTCTTCACTCATTATTGATGATGTTTTATTAGTTGAAGGTTTAAAGCACAATTTATTGAGCATAAGTCAACTATGTGATAAAGGCTACAAAGTATTATTTGAACATGACAAGTGCATGGTTGAAAACAAAACTGATAATAAAATAATGTTCATTGCTAAGCGTCATGAAAACGTATATACCACAAGCTTTGATAACTTAACTTCACAGAGTGTGACATGCTTATCTGCTATGAATGAAATAAGCTGGATTTGGCATAGGAGACTAGGACACACAAACATGGATTTAATCTCAAAACTAGTTAAGAAAGAATTAGTTAAGGGATTGCCTGAGACTAAATTTGTGAAAGACCAAATTTGATATGCATGCCAACTAGGAAAACAAGCAAGAACAAGCTTTAAGAAGAAGAAAGAGATCTCCACTACTAGGCCACTTCAAATGCTACACTTAGACTTATTTGGACCAAACCCAATTCAGAATTTAGGAGGAAAATCATACGCGTTTGTCATAGTTGATGACTTTTCACGATACACATGGGTACTATTCTTAGGTCATAAAGATGAAGCATGTGAAAAATTTATAAACCTGTGCAATAAAGTACAAAATGAAAAGGGATACACAATTACCAAAATTCGAAGTGATAGGGGTAGAGAATTTAAAAATCAAGGCATGGAAGACTATTATAATTCATCAAGAATTGTCCATAATTTTTCAGCTCCTAAAACACCACAACAGAATCGTGTAGTTGAAAGGAAGAATAGTTCTATTCAAGAAATGGCCAGAACTATGCTTAACAAACATAAATTACCTAAATACTTCTGGGTTGAGGCAGTGAATACCGCCTGCTATGTGCTAAATAGAGTTCTGATTAGACCATCACTTAATAAGACTCCTTACGAATTATGGAATGGCCATAGACCAAACATATCATATTTTCATGTCTTTGGCTGTAAGTGTTCTGTGCTTAGAGACAATGAGCATCTAGGAAAGTTTGATATGAAATCAGATGAAGGTATCTTCCTAGGATATGCTTTAGATAGTAAAGCCTATAGAGTGTATAACAAACGAACATTGACGGTCATAGAATCTATTCATGTAGTGTTCGATGAGTCAAATCCCTTCTCTAAAAGAACTGATGAAGATGAAATTGAATTAAACAAGGAACTAGAACAACTATCAATTGAGAATGATTCAGAAAAGAAAAATGAACTTAAAGAACCATCCATTGAAATTGATCAAACTACTAATGAGGTTAATGAACCACCTAGAGAATGGAAATACATAAAGAATCATCCCATAGATCAAATAATAGGTGAACCATTACGTGGAGTATCCACTGGCTCCTCTCTTAGGAACATGATGAGTCATTGTGCATTTTTATCTCAAGGAGAGCCTAAGAATGTGAGTGAAGCTATAGAGGATGAATCTTGGGTGTTATCCATGCAAGAAGAATTAAATCAATTTGAAAGAAACAAAGTATGCACTTTAGTTCCCAAACCAGAGGATAAGTCAATCATAGCTACCAAATGGATATATAAGAATAAGAAAGATGAACATGGAGTAGTTGTGATAAATAAGGCTAGATTAGTAGCTCAGGGATATAATCAAGAAGAAGGTATAGATTTTGAAGAAACATTTGCCCCTGTAGCTAGAATGGAAGCCATACGAATGCTATTAGCATATGCAGCCTTTAAGGATTTCAAGCTATATCAAATGGACGTCAAAAGCGCTTTTTTAAATGGCTACATAAATGAAGAAGTGTATGTAGAAAAACCCCCAAGCTTTGAAAACCATAAGAATCCAGATCACGTGTATAAACTGACAAAAGCCTTGTACGATTTAAAGTAAGCTCCTAGAGCTTGGTATGAAAGGCTAAGCGGTTTTCTATTAGAAAATGGATTTATAAGTTGAAAGATAGATACAACCCTGTTCATAAAGGCTAAGAAAGATGATATTCTCCTAGTGCAAGTATATGTAGATGACATCATCTTTGGCGCTACAGATAAAGAATTGGGTAATGAATTTGCCAATACCATGCAAAATGAATTTGCGATGAGCATGATGGGTGAACTAAATTTCTTCCTAGGACTTCAAATCAAACAAGAAAATCATGGAATATTCATAAATCAATCAAAGTATATTAGAGACCTACTCAAAAAGTTTAACATGGAAGACGGAAAAATACTAGGTACACCTATGAGTGCTTCATTGAAATTAGACAAAGATGAACAAGGTATACTTGTAGACGTCAAGCTATATCGTGGAATGATAGGTAGCTTGTTATACCTGATTGCCAGTAGACCAGATATAATATTTAGCGTATGTTTGTGCGCAAGATTTCAGTCTGCTCCAAAAGAGTCTCATTTGCTAGCTATTAAACGGACACTTAGGTATTTGATTGGAACCATGGACATTGGGTTATGGTATCCTAAGTACACATCATTTAAAATTCTTAGTTATTCAGCTGCTGATTTTTCGGGTAGCAAAGTGGATAGGAAGAGCACTAGTGGTACTTGTCATTTCTTAGGACACTCCTTGGTCTCTTGGTTTTCCAAGAAACAAAATTCAGTCGCTCTTTCCACAGCTGAGGCTGAATACATAGCGACAGGTAGTTGTTGTGCTCAAATGCTTTACATGAAGCAACAACTGAAGGATTTTGGATTAAGTTATGAAACAATCCCCATAAGATGCGATAATACGAGTGCAATAAATATCTCAAAGAATCCCATATTACATTCACGAACTAAGCACATAGAAATACAACATCACTTTCTTCGTGACCATGTACAAAAAGGGGATGTAACACTAGAGTTTGTATGCATGGATGAACAATGGGCAGATATATTCATGAAACCACTTGCGGAGGATAGGTTTATCCAAATTGGGCGTGAATTAGGTCTCATGCATAGTCGAGAGGTTGCTTAGAATCATGTTAGATCATATAATTCTGGGGGAGCAACATCTCTTGTGATATAATCACCTGGTATTGCATTGATCAACAATTGGACACATTCAAAACCTTTAGCTCACTAAGGGGAGAAGAACATAAGGGTACGTCTACTCATGCTTTATTACTTTACACCTTTTTGTTGATGTCAAATGGGGGAGAAAGTTTGGAAGCAAAAATAAGAAAATGGAAGCAAAGAGTGTTGGTAAAACTAATTGCAAAGGGTGAGATATACAAAGGGGGAGAAATCTAGCATATTACATTCATTATGAGCATATTCCATATTTCATTTGGATTCAGGCTAAACACTTTGTGTATGAATATGAGCATATTGTCATTCATTAATTATTTGATGCATTAATTGAGGGGGAGCCTTGTTTAGGTGTAACCCATTATATATTTTTGCTCGTGCATTTGTCATCATCAAAAAGAGAAGATTGTTCTACGAGTCCAATCCTATTTTGATAATAACAAATCACTTGATATTTTATCTGTACATTGAGTTTGTGAACAGGATTTACACTAAGCATGCACGAAAAGATAACGAGTCATGGAAGCCATAAAGTAAAGCTGATACATTTTAGAAAGCACCATAGAACTCAAAGAGTACAAGAATCAAGATGCAAGCGGCAAAGTTCAAGAATATTTTGGGAATGGGTACTTAGAACTTACATACTTACATTTTCGTATGATTTAATTTGAGGCTCAATATAACTTAGAATGATTTTAGGATTCATGCATTTCACGTACATCATTAGGAAACTCTTATGGACATAGAAATGTTCTTAAAATCATGAAAAATATGTTTTATAAAAGACCCAAGAAAAGGAGCAAAAAAAAAAATTTAATTAGAAAAGAAAATTTGAGAAAAAGGGGACTTCGGTAGCCTGAAGATTAAGTTTGGTAGCCTGAAGAATTAAATGGGAAAGACAGAACCTGGCAAAGGTACTTCGGTCGCCTGACCCAAGAACCTCAGGCGCCTTAAGTTGTCACTTCAGGAGCCTGAACCCCACTTCGGTTGCCTGAACCTGCAAGAAACTTAAAATTCAGATTTTTATTAAAAAGACTCGCGAGCTATTTTATTGATCCAACGGCTGAGATCAATCCTAAGGGTAATATACTATATATTCTGAATATCTAAACCCTAGAGTAGTGGTTAGACACACAAGAAAGAGAAGAATACACCTTATTGTAAAAACGTTGAAAATCTACTCCTAGTATTATACGATTGCCTACACTTCAATCTATATTCTTCAAGCTTGGGCAAATCAACTCAGATTCTCAAAGGAAACTTGTTTACTCTACTGTACTTCAATCTAGTATTGAGGTTTTATTTTTCAAGTTATTAGTCTTACGAACTTTTCATCTCATGTTATCGCTTGTTTTTTACTAGCATTGGAAAAGTTTTGATCTTGAATGTGCTTATTCGTATAAAAATTAATTTTTGAAGAGATCATTACTTGAGAAAGGTTATTTAACTTGGTTGATTGAATTTTGATTCAAGAGCATATAAATATACATATATTTTTCAAGGAGCTTATTATTAAAAAACCTAGTTTGATTAAAAAGGTGATCTTAAAAGTATCTATACATATACATAGCTATTTTAAACAAGATCATTATTTGATTTAAGTGTGTGTTTTCTAAAAGATTTATATTTTAGATATATTAAAGTTTGATTTAATATCCTTGGTACTTATAACCATACAATTAATTGAAGAATATTTTGCGAAAATTAATATACTCAAATTGTGATTGAATACATCAACTAAAACTTTGTGATTTTGATTGAGTTTGTATTCAAGATAAAGTTTTTTTGTTAACTAGCTCACATCAAACATACTTGTGCATCTTTACAAAGCGAATCAAGAACCCTAGTTGACTCCAAGGCATTTCAAATATCTCTTTACTTGGAAGTTGTGGTTAAATAGGGATTTTTGTGTTGAAGCATATCATACATAAAATGATTGTATTGTTTTTTCATACATTCATGAGCTTCAAGTTATATCATATGTTAATGTGCTAGGAAATTGAATTGTACTCACAAGCTTTTGTTAGAAGCATTGTTTTGAGTGTTGTTTTCCAGATTCTATTGTATACACGGTTCGGTGTGTGAACCGGTGTGTGATGAGAGAGTTGTATCTCTTGTAAGCAGCGAAGTAAGAGAAAGTTGTCCTCTTGTAAGCAGCGGATTGTAAGGGAAGCTCCGTCCCACTTTAAGGAGTAGGGTTTTAATGAATCATTGAGTGGTTGCTCAAGGCGAGGACGTAGGCCAAGTCGGTTGAACCTCATAAAACTGCGTTTGTCCTCTCTCTTCCCTTCACTCTTTATTTTCAGCATTGCATTTAAATTGTGTATATTGCATGCATAGATTGAATAGTCGTACACATACATAATTGAGTTACAAGAAGTTTTTGGTAAATTTATAAGAAGCGTTTAAAAGGTAACTAAGTGCCTTAGAATTTTTTAAATACCCATTTCACCCCCCCCCCTCTCTTGGGATTACACCTAATTCAACATCTACAATTGAATCGAGGTTATTGGAAGAAGCCGAAAACTGCCACGGGCAAGTTCAAGTGTTGATTAGACTTGGTTTTTGTCTCTAGTTGTTAGATGGGAGGTGGTCCCAACCTAATGTCCCAAGGTCAAGGTGGAGCAACGAGCTATGCTTTCAGTTTCTCCTAAGGGGCGTATATTCGCCAAGGTAGATATTGTTGTGATATGTGGCTCATATACTGAATGGGATATATGAACAAAGGGAGAACATAATATAAAATCAAAGTGCTAAGGAGCAGTAATGGAAACCGTCAACAAATTCACTATAACTGTTGACGATTTGGC
The DNA here is from genome assembly GCF_029873635.1 of Malania oleifera. Taxonomy (NCBI): domain Eukaryota; kingdom Viridiplantae; phylum Streptophyta; class Magnoliopsida; order Santalales; family Ximeniaceae; genus Malania; species Malania oleifera. Next base: position 37,781,054 of record NC_080422.1, on the reverse strand, counting down.
ACCTAATTTAAAAAAAATTCCATTCTATCTAAAACCATCGACGGTTTGACCCAAAACCATCGACGATTTGGCTCGGGATACCCAGTGTAGATTTCAAATTTGAATAAAGGGACGTTAATATGGTTGGGGTTTGGAGAGAAAATCTCTCGAAACTTTATATATACGTTGTGTGTGATGTATATGTGAAGATGGTTGTACATTGTTCACGTTAAGAAGATAGTGAATTTTACTGTTTGCTCTTGTGGATGTAGGTATTGCCGAACCACATAATTCCTTGTGTTATTGTGTTGTTATTGCTTTCATATATTTGTTGCAGTTGTGGATTGTTTTTTATATTCATCATTGATTGTTGCATTGTGTTAATTCAATATTTCATTGTGCAATACAATTTATACAACATATACTTTAATAAAAATTAAAATGTAAAATGTTAATTTGACTTTTTTTTTTCTTTGGAAACTATTTGAACATTTATGTAAATAAAAAAATTTGTTGTTTCAAAAAGCTCTCTACTCTCACCTATCTCATTTTGCATGTATTTTTTCTCCTATATTTTATCTAATTGTGATGTTTTTCTTTATTTATTTAATTTTCATTTGCGCATTCGCAACTATTTCATATATTACCATCTTATCATTTAAGGTTTTGAACTTTTTTTAGTTCAATCTTTCAAAATATTTAAAGTCTAAATATTTTTTTATGATTCTATTTTACTTAAGTTTGAAAAAAAAATGAAACAAATTTTAATTTTAGGGCAAAAGATAATTACCTCCCCTGAAGTTTCAAAATTTTTAGAAACCTCTCTTGAGATTTCAAAAATACCTAAGACCTCACTTAAGGTTTGCCAAAAAAACACAAATCTCCTCTTGTATTTTGTAAAAAAAATAATTTTGTTTAGGGGAGATCTGTGGAATTTTTGAAACCTTAGAGAGATCTGTTGCATTTTTTAAACCTCAGAGGAGGTTTCTATCTTTTTTACAAAACTGAGAAAAGGTGATTGCCTTTTGCCCTTAATTTTATTTGTACTCTTTTATATTTTATTAAAGAAACAAAAAGTAAAAATATATATTTCTTTTACTTGAGTTTGGGTACTTCATTTTCCTTTTCTTAACGTTAGACGCACATTAGGGAACACAAACAACCTATTCCTATTTTAAACTAACAATGTAATTGTAACGCCCCAGAAAATTATATGCATGGAAATATAAAAAATAAATAAATAAATAAAATTAATTAATTTATTATTATTAATTACATAATATAATATAATATATTAATATAATATAATATTATAATATTATAATAACATATATATATATATATATATAAGCGTAAAGTAAACCTTCTTGATTGTTCAAGAAGGTTAGGAAATAAAATTCAAATCCCCCCCTCTGTTGATCTCTCTCTACGCTCACTCTCTCTCTGTCCCTGTTCTCTCACACTCTCTCCTCAACCACTTTCTCTCTCCTCACGCCTTCCACTCTCTCTCCTCAATTTCTTCCCCGATCCTCGACTGATTGAAAAACGGAAAATACCACTAGGTTCCATTCTCAGCCACCAACATTTTAACCAGAGTGGATTCATGATTACGGCATCATAGACACCACTCCTGGGATAAGGTAAACTCTCTCTCTCTCTCTCCTCAATTTTTTCTTAAATCTTTAGTCAAATTGACGATCGGACACCACCACGGGGTCCTAGCTTTGATTTTCATTATTTTAATCAGAGCAAATTTTTAATTTAGGTTTCCTAGGCACCACTCCAAGGCTAGGGTAAGGATAATGAAATTATATCCGTTAATTATTTTTAAATTTTAATTAGTTATTAGGAGTGTGTGGACCTAGGAAATAGTAAAATAATTGTAATTATGGGGTTGAGTTGATTGAACTGGGGAAATGTGATTTCAGGGTTTTGAGCTCCGAATCAATGTGGGCTTGGGTTTTAGGATTTTCACAGGGATTCTCTCAGTAAGCAGGTAAAGGGAATAAAGTATAACAGATACTTTTGGGAAATAAACTGGTTGCTTAAAGTATGTGAAAATGATAATATGGTATATAGTTTTGGAAAATTATGAAATGAATATCTTTCTGTGATTGTTCTATTATGATTATTAGTCTAAAATAGTGTGGCATGAGGAATATAAAATAACAGTTTTACACTGGGAATGTGATTGATACTAAAATATATGATTTACACTAGGAAATGATGTATGAGAAACTCAAGTATGATTTTATACAGTAATGAAGTTATGAGATATTCAAATATGTTTTTATACAGATATGATAACATGAGATATACTGATATGTTTTATACCGAAATGATGATATGAGTAATATTGATATGTTTTATACTGAAATGATGATACGTGATATACACTGAAGTGTTTTTATAGAAATGACGATATGTGATAAAGACAAACGTTTGACACAAAAATGATGAAACGAGAATTATACAGAAATGATGAGAATTATATAAAAATGATGAGACGTGAACATGGAAATGTGGAAATGAGAACCTTGATGGACCATAGTATACAGAGCACAGTACCATTACTAGTATTTGTGATTAGTGCAACCACACGTCTGGTACAGAGTGTGGCAAGACAGCCGATTGGACCTGTGAAAGGTTGTGTTACCCCCTGGGGTCCGGACCAAGATTGGGTAGGCTAATCGTGTTATAGACGCATTCCCTATTTAGATCTAATCGGGTAGGCTAACCGCGGTTAGGTCCAGCCTTCGGGTCGCACAACCCGATCATGTGGAGTGAATACATGATGATGTGAACGTCCTTAGGTTGGTTTCTCATTATAGATGCGATAATATGCAGCCATGAGCTACAGAAGCGGCATGTATTATATACCGATGGATGCTCATAAGCTATAAAATGTTTATAAAAAGTGAAAAGTGAAATGAACAGCCATGAGTTACAAACAAGTCATGCTTTATGCTGGTGGATACTCACAAGCTTAATTATGAAAATGAGAAATGAACAGTTAGAGTTACAGACGTGTTGTGCTATATGCTGGTGGATACTAATGGGTTAGAGAATGAATATGAATATGAGAAATGAAAGAGTATGTATATGATAAGAGAAATGAAAGAGTATGAATATAAAGATGAAATATGAAAGGATATGTATATGATTATGAGAAATGGTAGCCTATGAATATGAATATGAGAAATGATATCAAAGCTTATGAAACTATGTTTTATATCTATATGATTATAAGTACATATCTGTATATTTTTCTCAGATGAAATAATCATTTAAATGAGTGTATTATGATATAACTAAACTTAGCCCCACACACTATCAATAATTTATTCCATCTTACTGAGAGGCGTCTCACTCGGAATTTAAACATTTCAGGAAATCAAGACAGACCAGCTAAGAGAACTCCAAGGTAGAGGAGACCATAGTACCCTAGTATTTAGGGTAAGTGTTTGAGCTAGGGGATGTGTTTCGTGCAACTCGTAGACTATTTTATGGATTTTTGGGGATGTAATGTGTGTATGTGTGTGTGTGTGTGTGTGTGTGCGTGTGTGTAGTGGTCTTAGCACTCTAGTATTGTATAGCATTTTGGATGGTATTGTATATTGGGCTCAGATATTCGTCGAGCCAGCGATAGGCGTCAGGACCTTGAGCCACTCTAGAAAATTTTTAGCGTCATGCCTGTCCTAAATGCAATAGGATGCATACGGGCGAGTGCAGGTCTAGTTTTTCGAGCTGCTACCGGTGCGGTAGTACGGGACACCAGATACGGGATTGTCTTGCGGTATTGAACTACGCACCTTCACAGTCGCAGTATGGAGGAAGTCGTCAAACGACTAAAGGAGGTCACCAAGGGGGCACCGCGCAGGAGCGGGTGTACTCTTTGACGTCGGGTGATGTAGAAAATGCTGGTAACATAGTGATAGGTACGATTTTAATTTTGTCACATAATGCTATTGTGCTATTAGACTCAAGTGCGACCCACTCATTTGTATCCCGGAGATTTGCTAGAGTATGTTGAGTTGAGACCTAATTGTTGGGGGTCAAGTTAGGAGTGGCCACGCCGACAGAGTCAATTATAGTATGAAGTAAGGTGGTTAGAAACCATCCAGTAGAGATTCAAGGGAGGAGGTTGCCTGCTAGTCTCATTGTTCTGGAGATGCAGGGATTTGATATTATCTTGGGGATGGATCAGTTAGCATCCAGCTATACGAGCATAGATTGTCAAAAGAATGAGGTAGTGTTTAGACCTCCAGGGGAGGAAGAGTTTAAATTTGTAGGGTCGTGTGTGCACTCTACACCACAGATCCTCTTAGCGGTGCATACAAGGAAGTTACTTCTGGACGGCTACCAGGGGTATCTGGTGTGTGTGAAAGCGGTACTAAATGAAGAACTAAAGTTGGCGGATATTCCAGTGATACGGGGGTTTCCTGATGTCTTTCTCGAGGACTTACCAGGGTTACCTCTAGATCGTGAGGTGGAGTTCGCTATTGAGTTAGCCTCAGGGACGACACCAATTTCCAAGGCGTCGTATATAATGGCTCTAGCAAAACTAAAGGAGTTAAAGGAGCAACTTTAAGAACTTCTAGATAACGGTTTCATTAGACCGAGCGTCTCACCCTGGGAAGCGTCGGTGTTGTTCGTGAAGAAGAAGGATGGGTCGATGAGGATGTGCATCGACTATAGAGAGATAAACAAGGTAACTATAAAGAACAAATACCCATTACCACGTATTGATGACATGTTTGACCAACTGAAGGGAACTCAGGTTTTTTATAAGATCAATCTATGATCCAGGTATCACCAACTGAAGGTGAAGTTAGAGGATGTATCGAAGATGGCCTTTCGAACCCAGTATGACCATTATGAATTTTTGGTTATGTCGTTTGGTTTGACGAATGCGCATGCAGCATTCATGGACCTGATGAACCGAGTATTCCACCAGTACTTGGATCGGTTTGTGGTAGTATTTATAGATGACATCCTGATCTATTCAAGGAATCCTGCAGAGCATGAAATTCATTTGAGGCTAGTACTTTAGGTACTTAGAGAGAAGAAGTTGTTTGCTAAATTCAAGAAATGTGAATTTTGGCTTGAGCAGGTTGCATTTCTGGGACATATAGTGTCCAAAGAAGCAGTATCAATAGACCAGGGTAAAGTAGTGGCAGTAGTAAACTAGCGAGACTGAAGAACGTTCACAAGATCAGACGCTTCTTAGGGCTGGCAGGGTACTACCATCATTTTTCGAGGGTTTTTCTAGGCTGTCAGGTCCGTTGACACTGCTTACAAAAAAGAATTGTAGGTTTGACTGGACTAGTGAGTGTGAGCAGAGCTTTTAGAAGTTAAAGCAATGTCTAGTCACGACCCCAGTGTTAACCATTCCATCAGGGATGGTAGTTACGTGATTTATAGTGACACATCCCAGAAAGGAATTGGGTGTGTTTTGATGCAACAAGGGTAAAGTTATCGCTTATGCTTCTTGCCAACTCAAGGAGTATAAGAACAACTACCCTACGCATGATTTAGAATTGGCAGCAGTGGTATTTTTACTAAAGATCTGGCGGCACTACCTTTACGGTGAAAAGTGCAAGATTTTCACTGACCATAAGAGTTTCAAATACTTCTTCACCCAGAAGGAGTTGAATATGAGGCAACGCAGATAGCTTGAGCTTATTATGGACTATGACTGCACCATTAGTTACCACCCAAGAAAAGCTAATGTGGTAGCTGATGCTTTGAGCCGAAAGTCAGTGAGCACATTGGTTTCAGCAGTTGTTCTACAGCATTAGATTATGATGGATCTGGAGAGGTTGGGAGTAGAGTTGGTGGACGAAGATCCATAGGCGTTCATCGCCAGCTCAGTTGTTCATCCAACCTTGTGAGAGAGAATCAAGACAGCTTAGAGGGAAGACGCAAAGCTGGTAGAGGTCATGGAAGGAGTGCATAATGGATTAAAGTCAGATTTAAATATCTTTGTTGATGGGATGTTGAGATTCCATAACTGGATTTGTGTACTGAATGACACCGATATTAAATGGGTCATTCTAGAGGAGGCTCATCGCTTTCTTTATATTGTTCATCTAGGAAGTACGAAGATGTATAGAGACTTGCGGGAATCATTCTGGTAGAGTAACATAAAGAGGGAAATTGATAGATTTTCGGAGCAATGCCTTACATGTCAGTAGGTTAAGGCATAACACCAAAGGCCAGCAGGACCACTACAGCCACTTGACATTCCCAAGTGGAAATGGGAGCACATCTCGATGGATTTTGTATCAAGGTTACCTGCAGCGATGCATGGGCAGAATGTCATCTGGGTTATAGTGGATCGGCTTATGAAGACTGCACACTTCATTCCTATCAGAGTGAGCTATTCCATGAATAGGCTGACAAAGTTATATGTGCAAGAGATAGTACGACTTCATGGCATCCCTGTTTCTATAGTTTCAAACCGAGACCTACGATTTACCTCTCGGCTCTTTAAGGGTTTGCAGGATGCCTTAGGATCGCAGCTCACTTTCAGCACCTCATTTCACCCGCAAACGGATGGACAATCATAGAGGACCATTCAGACCTTAGAAGATATGTTGCGGGCGTGTGTGCTAGACTTTGGGGACAGTTGGATTCAGTATCTACCGTTCGTGGAGTTTGCCTATAATAACAGCTACTAGGCCAATATAGAGATGGCACCATATGAGGCATTGTATGGTCACTAGTGTCGATCTCCATTATACTGGGATGAAGCAAGTGTTGGGACTGGAACTAATCCAGTAGGTCTCTCCAAAAGTCGAGCTTATCAGAGAGAGGGTTAGAGCAGCTCAGATTCGGCAAAAGAGTTATACAAATACTCACCGACGAGAGTTAGAGTTTGAGATCAGGGATAAGATATTCCTAAATAATGCCCCGATGAAAGGGGTGATGAGGTTTGGGAAGAAAGGGAAGTTAAGCCCTCAGTACATTGGGTCATTTGAGATCTTGGAGAGGATAGGTCCACTTGCTTACCGGATGGCATTGCCCCCAACACTAACCAAAGTTCATGACATGTTTCACATATCCGTGCTGAGGAAGTACGTGTCAGACCTTTCGCACGTGCTCAGTTATGAACCTCTGGAGATTGGGGATGCATTATCATATGAGGAGGTACAACAGTTGCGTACTAAGAAGATACCTTTAGTGAAAGTACTGTGGCGGAACCATGCAGTCAAGGAGGCTTCTTGGGAGTTAGAGGCTGAGATACACCAGAAATACCCATAGCTCTTCGGAGAGGGTTAGCTCTAGACAACTAAGGTAGGTTGTATGGTTACTAGTTACTTTCATGTATTTGAGAGAGAGTTTAGCATGAGAGTGTGATTTACGGAGACTTTACGTTGTATCCATGGTATTCCTTCGCCATAAGCGAGGGTATGTGATAAACTTGGGCTGGAACTACTATGTTGGTGGTTGCTGAATTTTCTATAGAGCTGAGTTGTAATGACCTAGAAAATGTTGACTATTTAAAATAATAAGAAGGATAATAAAGGAAAATGGAAAATAGAAGAAAAGGGAAAAGAACTATTAAAAGGAAATAAACAGGCGCTTGTCGACGAGTTGGACTTTCTCGTCAATGAGCAACCTACAGAGCCTCGTCGTTGATTATGCTTGTCTCGTTGATAAGGGTTTACCAAGAGAGGGTTTTGAATACCTGAATTTCATCAACGAGCTCTCGGTCTTGTCCACGAGTGGTGTTCTTGGGCTCGTTGACGAGGCCACGTGGCAAGTTGCTTATAAATAGAGAGAAATCAGTTTTTAGCAGAGGAAATTTTATTTTCTTCACTTTCTTTCTCTAAGCCATGGCTCCTCTACTTTCTCTCTTCGTTTCCGGCCTGGATTTAGCTCGGTTCGATGATCGGAAGCTATCACGAGACTCCTAGGAAGATTATCTGCAATATAGGCAGAGTAGATTTTCGATTTGAGAAGTTTGGGAAACATCCCAAAATCAGGGTAAGTGAGATAATTTAAGATTTTATTATTATTTTGACGTATTTGGAGCCTAGGAAGTATTATATGGGTATTTTTAAGAGATTTAAGGAATTTGGAATTTTTGGAATACAGGGTCTCATTTTGTTTGGATTTAAGCAGGAATTTCGAGGAGCAGGTAAGGGGACTTTATAATAGCTTTTTAATAATTTTAAATGACTAATTTCAGGTATAATTTCTACATATTTAGGTATAATTTTCTGAAACATGCTGGTATTGAAAATACTGATTTTATATATATTATATTGGGAAAAATCGTGTGGTTGAAACCATTCTTGTTAATTAAATGATTGTGAGCATTGTGGAATGATGAATCATTAAGATTGCGAGTAATGTTTAGCTGTGATTTCTGCCTGGTTGATTACACTGATTGATTGCAGATATTGATGTTGTGTATACTGTGTAGAACTGTGGATGTGTTGAATGATTGGTTGTTGTTGACTTGTGTTGTGGTTCATGTAAATTGTGATATAGCTTTGGCAGTGGTATAAGGAGGTTGTTATATCGTACCTAGTATAACCATCATATAACGTTGGCAGTGGTATGAGGCGGTCATTATATGAACGTTTATATTTGGAGGTAAACATTGGCAATGGTATGAGGAGATTGTTTACCTATTTACCATGAACAAAGTGTTTATTTTGTAACCTATGTGGTTTGAGTAGTCCTGTGTGGACACATATGCTGTGTGATTGGTTTGTCCTGTGTAGACCATGTAATATGTGTGACTGTTAGTCCTGTGTGGACATGTATGTTGTAATTGACAGTCCTGTGTGGATGTGTATGATGTGTGTGTTAGAAGTCTTGTGTGGACGATTACATATTGTGTGAATATATACCCTTTGTGGGCATGATTGAAGACTGTATGTTTATTCTGTGTGGATTGATTGTGATATGCATATATGTGTGGGGTTTTTTGAAACAAATATTGTTGGCTATGTGTGACTTTAGATAATTAAGTATTTTGGGTAAAGTAGATTACTCAACCCGAGGGCTTGTTAAGGAAGGTGAGTACTTTGGTAATTATTTGTGGATACCAGAGTAGAGAGAAGCCACTTGTATGGGTGGGTGACCTTTCCTATTCTCAGAGACTTTATTTGGATACATAACCCCAGGACTTATTGAGAAAGGTGAGTGCCTTGGTGTTAGCACTAGAGCAGAGGGAATCTACTTTTATAGGTGGGTAGACTTCCTTATTCTCGGGAATTATAAGTAAAATATCTAGGTATGTGGGCATGTCAATTGGATGATAGAGAAATTTACCTGGTGTGACTTGAACGTGTTATTTCAGCTGCTATTGGATTATAAATGCGTTTGTATGGATATTTTAATTATATATTAAACACTTCAGTCACACACTGTTATAAATTAATATTTCCTAACTAAGAGGTGTCTCACCCTGTCAATGATATAATCTTTTCAGGTTATCCTAGTGATCGAGCTTAGATAGCTCCAAGGCGGGGTAGTTTTGTGAGTGGTACCAGAACGATTATGTTTTTAGTTTTTTTATGTTATATATATTTTATTTAGGTTTTGTAATATGAAGAATTTGGTTGTAATTATTATGGATCTGCATGTGTAGATATAGAACTATGGTATTTTTTTTAAGTTATTTTATTATTCCCGCTGCGTAAATGGTATCAAGGACACGTGTCGGTCTCATAACACTCCGGGGCCCACATGGCGGGTTCGGGGCATTACATGAGTTGTAAGTTAGAGTACATTAGGCATCAGTTAGCAAATTTTGAGGACAAAATTCTTATAAGGAGGGGAGATTGTAGAAACCCGAACCCATAAAATAAGAAAATGGTAAAAAGAGGATTTTCATAGGCTTCGTCGACAAAGCCAATGTTCTCGTCGATGAAGGCCATTTAGTGCTTCGTCTCTAAAATTTAGAGTCTCGTCGACAAAGAAATCCCGACCGACGGGGAAAAATATCAAGTTTGGGTTCGTCGACGAACATTCTTCTATGGTTTGTCGATGAAGGACCAATTCGTCGACGAATTTGACCGAGTCAAAAGGCCTATAAATAGGATTTTTCATTGCTTAAGGGTTAAGAAACCCAAAATTCTTTCTCTCTCTCTCTCTCTCTAGAACTGACAACTTCTCTCTCTCTCTACAATTCTTCAACGTTTGTCGCCCATTTCAACGATCGAAAGTTACTGCGAGGATCAGGGAGCTAAGATCTACAGTACTAGTGAAGCAGATTCTTGTTTTCGTGAAAAGTTGGGATTTGGATTTTCGAGCATTTCAGTTTATTTTATGAGCAAATTTTCAAAATAATTTAACAGCGAATTTTCAATTTGAGGGTCCTAGGCACCACTCTAAAGCGAGAGTGAGATTTAAGGAATTAAGGAAATTGGTTGTTTTCAGGGGTCTAATTATTATCTGAAATTTATGGGCCTAGGAAATGTTAAAATAATATTTTATTTTAGATTAAATTGATTGAATTAGGATTATTGAGTCAAGGTTTGGGTGAGCACCGCAGGCATCGTTTTGGGGTCCCTTTTGCGTAGTTTCAAGAAACCAGGTAAGGGGATTAAGTTAAATCAGTAATTTTATGGAAATTGAATCAATTTAACTGTTATGTTTATATATATATAAAATAATTTAACAATTATTTTGAAAACCAACCGTTCAAAATGAATTTTACAAACCTAGGATATATGGTATGATATTTTTGAATAAAATGAACGGTGGAAAGCTTGTTTGTTTATATGGTTATGTTGAAATGTGGAAATCATGTGGCAGATGATTTAATTGGTATGGATTATTGTATATCTGGATTTGAGATTTTAAAATACTGAACTGTTTGTGAAATATTGAAATTGTTCGCGAAATACTGGAAATGCTTGTGAATAATGCAAGGATTTAATATGACGACTGAGGGCCGAGGCTTTGTTTAAATGGCTGTGAGCCGGATTGTATTTGTGGCTAGGGGCCGGGTTTTTGAAATAACGGGAAATATATATGAATTGATGTTTTAAATTGTGATTTCTATTATCTAAATTGCATGATATGCTTTAGAAACCCTAGGGACCAGTGTATTGTGAGCACGATACTATTGTTAGGGATTTGTTATGTGGCCGTGTGCACCCACACCTGTGCTGAGAGGTGTAGGGCAGCCTTATCCGATCTGCCTATGTGAGGTGAATGTACCCCCCTAGGTAAGGGCAATTGGACCAACAGCTGGAGCTGGATATACCTGCGGAGTATGTTAGCAGAGAGTACAGATGACTAATGTCTGGGTGGATCCCCGAGGACATTAGTCCAGCCTTCGGGTCGCACAACCCGTGCCATAGGGGAAGTAAATGGCGTATTTGTCACAGGAAGTGTCTTATATGCATATCTGTTAATTTATGTGAATACGAATAAATAATAAGATAACTTCGAGGGCTTGCTGAGAAAGGTGAGTGCCCTAATAGCAGTGATGGTATTAGAGTAGAGGGAAGTTACTTATATGAATGGGTAATCTTCCCTATCCTCGACTAATTGTGTGTGTAAGTGTAAAATAAGAATGATTTCATAAATGTGTTTATCTACTTAGTGAACTGGTTATTTCCTGTACACTAAATGCATGCTGGCCACACACTAACATTAACTTAGTCTTTCCCTTACTCAGTTGTGTCTCACCCCTACTTTACAAACTATCTTTTCAGAAAATCCTAAAGATTGGGTCTAGCAGGCTAGAGGAGCCGGGCTAGTGGTTTAAATTTATGTAGGTAGTATGTATGGATAGAAATTTTATTTTTGTATAGTTTTATGGGATATAATTATGTGAAAATGGAGATATTTGTGTATAAAGATAGTTAGAACTCTAGTAATGTAATTTGAGGATTTTGTATTTTATTTTCGCTACGTATATGTGTTTCATATATGATAAATAAGGTATCAGGTACACAGACGTCACTAAAGTAGCACCCTGGGCCCCACATGGCGGGTCAAGGCGTTACATAGATAATGCAATTGACACCGCCATTACCAAAATGTCAACGTCTTTTACCACACACAAATAAAAAAATATTAAATTTCAAAAAATCCCCCCAAAACAAAAGAGACTCAATAGATGGAAGATTTTTGCTTTTTTGAATTAAAGTAAGAAGGCCAAGCATCAATATTGAGATGGTGTAACTAAAGCTTAGGCCAAAATGGTTATATCTTTTGCCACACACAAATTAGAAAAAAAAAAATAGTTATTAAAATTTTAAAAACTCAAATAGAAAGAGACCTAATAAAAGGATTTTTTTGGTGCAAAACAAAGTGATAGAGCAAACTCCTATTGAAAACAAACTTGATTATTTGTAGAGTTATTTTACAATATCGAGGTCTATTGCAAAGTAAATAAAAAAATAGCGTTTACAGATAAAGACTTGCAATGCATATTCAGTGGCTTTAGAAAAAACAAACTATTTTATAAAGACAAATGCTAATGAATTTGTGAAGTAGAGTAGGAAATGTGAAAGGGCGGGTTTCTGCATTTGTGTAGGCTTTTGCATTTAGGCTTTGATGTGTGCATTGAAGGTGGAGGATTTAGAAAATTTTGGAATGAGAGGCATACGATGTGTAGGATATCCAAATGAGATTTGTAGAAGCTTTCAAGAGCAATGAACTTCTATTGCTAAATCTTGATTTTCTTTCTCTTTGTCATTTTTTCTACTCAACTAATCTTTGTAGGTGCCTTGTGGAAAAATTAGCTATTTTCTTTTTGTTAAAGTTAGTTTCTCTATTTAGGTTGATCGACTAAAATCATAGGTCAACCAACTAGGCTCTAGCCATTAGAGAGAAAAATTGATCGTTGAAGTTTTTGAAAGTAAGACTAGTTTATCACTTTCTTTAACTAGCTAACCACTCGAGCTTTTCCGCCTAGGCTGGTCGACCACCCCTAGCGAGGCAACCTTGAATAGTCCAATTTTGTTTCTTTTTTTTTTTTTTTTCTATTTTTAAGTGCCCTAGTGTCATGACCTTCATATTCTTAGAGATATACAAGATAAAATGCATTACAATTTGAGAGAAATGAATATAAATAAATCAAATAAAGTCTTAAAATCTTATATCATATTTTCACTCTAATAGCTCAAAATCCTGTTAAAAATAACTTAAACATGAAACCATTAGTCCAAAATAATATGTTATCATCAAAACCAGGTTAATAAAACCTTAGAGTTAAAAATCATTTTAGCCTTATTGCCAAAATTGAAACATAAGAGAATATATTTGCCGTCTCAACTTTTCAATTTCATAGGGAGTTCTTAACCTTTGATTTTATCCCTTAACAAACAAACACAAACTAACAGTACTATATCCTCATTACATAAACATCGAAGGCACATAAATATTCTTATTTAATGTTTTGTTTTTGGCTTTGGATAGAGATATAAAAGGGAGGGAGATGACAAGGCTATATGGGGCAGTGGGAGAGAGCCTAGGTTGCCTCTTCTTATTTCTTCGCTTATAGGTTGTTTTCTTATTGGTAGGGGTGCAAGCCATGTGGTACTATAGCTCATGGCTACAAACAAAGCTAAGGCTATAAGACTATTGTTCCCTTGAGAGATATATATATATATATATTAGGATTAAGCTAATTAGATATCATTGAGAATGATGCTAGCCTCTATGGACATGATCATGTTAGTTAAATTTTTGCATTATTTTATTCTCCCATCCCACTACAAATTCTGTGTTACATAAATATTTCCCTTTTTGTGGAGGGGTGTTGTTAAGAGGGGAGGAAGAGTTGTTGCACACTTAAAATAGATTCCCATTGAAGAATGAGTGAGTGCATTTATAGAGAAATGACAAAAGGGTGTGAGGTACCATTTTCCAACAAGAGAAGGACATGTCACATCTTGTTTAAGGGGAAGGAGTCAAAATATTAAGCTAATCAATTATGACGTATAATTATATTTTAGGTGAGAGAAAATAAAATAAAATAGGTGTCATCTAATTATTAAGTAAAATAACTATTAAGTCATTATTTTAGGGTAAAAAGTATTGTTGCTGCCAAGAATCGCATTATCTCAACTACTTCGTCCTTTGACTATGGCCACTTGTGAAGCAACAAATAAAATGGCTTAAAGGACCCGACATATACTCTTGGGGATCACTTTGATGCCTAAGTTAGAGAAAGGAAGGCTCAAACTGCAACAATAAATGTGAATGAGTAAGAATGAGATTTACCTCTCCCTATGACCCCCTTTTTATAGTAGTGAAGGCTAGTCTTTCCCCAGCTTGGCATTCATGAGGTACCATTATGCCTAGGGGGTTACGAGTAACTTATGGGCTGTAAGTAACTCATGCAAGTAACTTGTGGGCAATTATGTAAGCCATCAATTACTGCTTTAGTAACCGCGCTGGGAATTATTAATAGTTTAGTGGGAGTTACGCGAGACACCCAACATTACCTAAAGTCAATCTTACACCTGCCTACCTCCATGTGCATACTTGTAAATATTGGTGTACTGATTTTGGTTGTATCAGTTGCCCCCGAGCACTCTCAAATATTCAAAGCAAGTTTTCGAGAGTAATAATTTGAATTTGTTCCTTAAATAACCAATAAAGGAAAATTCAAATTAATGATGGCCTCATCCAAACATGTATACCTTATAGCCAAGGTTTATTTGATAACTAGCTTAATTCGAGCCGATTTCAATTCTTAATCAGCCCAATCTGAGCCAACAATTCTAGCCCCTAACTTTATCTGAGCCAAGGCTACCATAATAATCGGCTAAATTCGAGTTAGTTTCTGTAACGACCCAGAACATTTTAACTATTTAAAATAATAAGGAAGATAATAAAAGGGAAAAGGGAAAATAGAAGAAAAGGGAAAATAAATTGGAAAAAAGAAATAAATAGGCGCTCGTCGACGAGCAACCTTTTGAGCCTTATCGCCGAGTATGCTTGTCTCATCGACGAGGGTGTACCAAGAGAGGGTTTTGAACACTTGAATTTCATTGATGAGCTCACGGTCTCGTCCACGAGTGGTGTTCTCGGGCTCGTCGACAAGTCCAGACGTCCCATCGATGAGGCCACGTGGCAAGTTGCTTATAAATAGGAAGAAATCAGTTTTCAACGGAGGAAATTTTATTTCTTTCAGTTTCTCTCTCTAAGCCATGACTCCTCTGCCTTCTCTCTTCGATTCTGGGCCAAATTTAGCTCGGTTCGACGATCGGAAGCTACCACGAGACTCCTGGGAAGATTCTCTGCAATATAGGCGGAGCAGATTTTTGATTTGAAAAGTTTGGGAAACATCCCAAAACTAGGGTAAGTGAAATAATTTAAGGTTTTATTATGATTTTGAGGTATTTTGAGACTAGGAAGTATTAAATGGGTATTTTTCTGAGATTTGAGGAATTTGGAATTTTTGGAATATAAGGTCTCGTTTTGTTGATTTTAGGCAGGAACCTCGAGGAGTAGGTAAGCAGAGATACTTTATAATAGCTTTTTGATAATTTTAAAATAACTAATTTTGGGTATATTTTCTACATATTCAAGTATAATCTTTCTAAACCATGCTGGTATTGAAAATACTGTTTTTAAATATTTACATTATATTAGGAAAAATCGTGTGGTTGGAACTATCTTTGTTAACTAAATGATTATGAGCATTGTGGAATGATGAATCATTGAGACTGCGAATATTGTTTGGCTGTGATTTCTGCCTGGTTGAATATACTAATGTTGTTTATATTGTGGTAGAACTATGGATGTGTTGAATGATTGGTTTACTGTTGATTTTTGTTGTGGTTCATGTAAATTGCGATATAACATTGACAGTGGTATGAGGAGGTCGTTATATCGTACCTGATATAACCGTCATATAGCGTTGACAGTGGTATGAGGAGGTCGTTATATGGACATTTATATTGGGAGGTAAACATTGGTAGTGGTATGAGGAGGTTGTTTACCTATTTACCATGAATGAGGTGTTTGTTTTGTAACCTGTGTGGTTTGATTAGTCCTGTGTGGACATGTATGCTGTGTGATTGGTTTGTCCTATGTGGATCGTGTAATCTGTGGGATTGATTAGTCCTGTGTGGACCTGTCCTGTGTGGACGATTACATGTATGTCGTAATTGACAGTCTTGTGTGGACGATTACATTTTGTGTGGTCAAAGACCCTATGAGGGTATGATTGAAGGTTGTATGAATTATCTTGTGTGGAACTTTGTGAAATGTTTGGAAATGGTTGTGAGTAACTCTAATTAAGTATTTAGGGTAAAGTAGATTACTCCACCCGAGGGCCTTCTGAGGGAGGCGAGTACTCTGGTAATTATTTGTGGATACCAGAGTAGAGGGAAGCCATTTGTCTGGGTGGGTGACCTTCCCTATTCTTGGTGACTTTACCTAGATATATAACCCGAGGGCTTACTAAGAAAGGTAAGTGCCCTGGTGTTAGCACTAGAGCAGAGGGAACCTACTTGTATGGGTGGGTAGACTTCCCTATTCTAGGGAATTATCAGTAAAATATTTATGTTTGTGGGCATGTGATTGGATGACAAAAACATTGACCATGGTGTGATTATGAGCATGTTATTTTTGGCTACTAGTAGATCATGAACGCATTTGTATGGATATTTTAATTATATGTTAAACACTTCAGCCACACGTTGTTATAAATTATTTTTTCCTTGCTGAGAGGTGTCTTACCCCGTTGATGATTTAATCTTTTCAGGTTATCTAGGTGATCGAGCTTAGATAGCTCCAGGGCGGGGTAGTTTTGTGAGTAGTTATCAAAACAATTATGCTCCATTTCAAGAAAAGGAGCTGATGGATCCAGGATTTAGGGTATGAAACCACGCCCTAGCTTTTCCTTTAAAAGTGGCTACAAATGCTCAACAGATGATTGCATCAGGCACACCTTGTAGTTGCATCAACACCCTAAATGTGTCCAAGTGATCCAAGGGATCAGGAAACTCATCATATGCCTCCACACTAGGCATTTTAAAATCGTTTGGATAGCTATCTTCTTGTCAAGCACTACTTCCATCTGATTAACCTTTGGGCCATGCTCCTCATGATCCTTCTTCTGCTGCAAGATCATAGCGAACATGTCTTCTACCCTACCCTCCTTTGGAATGTTAGAAAGTCACTTAGTGGCACACTCAAGTTATCAGTCGGAGAACTGATTGGAGATATTGGCTTTCCCCAGCATGTTCTGATATGGAATTATATGATGTGGTCATGATCGAGGACGGAAAACCTCCCAAGAAGTTCCTACATACGACACCAACTATTGCTTCCAAGAATCGCACTATCTCAACTGCTTCGTCCTTTGACTATGGTCACTTGAGAAGAAATAAATAAAATGGCTTGGAGGACTTGGGGTGTATTCTAGGGGATCACTTCGATGCTTAAGTTAGAGAAATGGAGGTTCGGATTGTAACAGTAAATGTGAACGAGTAAGAATGAGATTTACCCCTCTCTGTGACCTCTTTTTTATAGTTGTGAGGGTTAGCCTTTCCTCAGCTTGGCATTAATGAGGTACCATTATGCCTAGGGGGTTACAAGTAACTTATGGGTTGCAAGTTATTCATGCAAGCAACTTGCATGCTGTTATGTAAGCCATCAATTGTTGCTTTCATAACCACACTAGGGATTATTAATAGTTTAGTGAGAGTTATGCAAGACACCCAACGTTACCCAAAGCCGACCTTATGACTGCCTGCCTCTATGGGCATATTTGTAAATATGAGCGTATTGATTTTGGCTATATCAGATACTTATCTCCTTTGAGGTTTAGTAATATATATAAATACACCTTCTCTGAAGGTTAAAAAATCTCAAGAAACTTTTTGATGTAGGACGGGTAAGGGTGGCTTAGTCCTATTGATAACCCTCAAGCAAGCACATACACCGTAAACACTTTAAATTAATAATTTAATCAACCAAATGTAAACATTATGAACTAGGCTATGATTCACATGTTTAAAGGATTCTGAAAAGGTGTATGGTTTGTCCAGAAATTAAATCCCAATTGTTCCTTTACAAAGGAATCAAGTAATATGCTGAAAAGATGCTATTTCAAAAATTCAAGAAATTAAATCTTTTCAGCATATTACATTCTTGAATTTTTGAAATAGCATCTTTTCAGCAAATTACTTGATTCACATGTTTAAAGGATTTTGAAAAGGTGTATGGTTTGTCCTGAAATTAAATCCCAATTGTTCCTTTACAAAGGAATCAAGTAATATGCTGAAAAGATGCTATTTCAAAAATTCAATAATGTAAGTTCTATGATAGCACAACAATATTCCCACGATTGATATGAGCAAGTGATAATAATATTGCAAACTAAAGGTTCAGGGAAATTTCAGTCACCTGGACTTCAGGGTTCAGTCACCTGAAAAATTTAGAAACAGAATTCCTGACTGGTAGTAGCGGTTAGTCAACTAAACCAACAACTTCAACCACCTAAACACTTATGAGTTTTTAATAAAATGTAGGAATTCAAAAGTTGTTTTAACAAGGATTGCTGGGCTTCAAGTAAGGGGTTTACAGTCAACAAGGGCTTATGAAAAATAAAAATCTTACCAAATGAAATCGTTGGATGACTTGATATTATCCACCACAAGCTTTGATCATGTTGGAAAATCCTTGGAACAAGCTTTTAACACAATGATAGAAGTGGAACTGTTGTGTGTATATAAATGGCCGCGTGGGGTGTCTGAGGGATGGGTGGGAATTATAATAGTGTTGGATAGGGTGGTCTCTCACCACGTGATCTCCAGAGAAAACGCTTGTAGTCTCACACTACGCAATCAAAATGATTGGACAAGTTTCAAACTTTAACAAAGAAATTCTTCTCAATGCTCAATATCAACTCTCTCTGCAAAATTCTTACAATGATTCAGAATAAAAAGACTTAGCATGGGGGGCAATACATTAACACACTCACACAACTCTCACCGGCATGGGGGACAAAGCATAGTAAACACACAAGGTAATTAAAATCTACACTTAATTCTAACACCATAACTATTATCACAACTTACTAAACACACGTGCAAGTTTAGTTGTCTTACATTTTTACAAATTAAATATAGGATTCAAGGATGTGCCAAGAGGGAAGTTTAAAACTGTGTGTGGCCCATGTAGCATAGTCGTGTGGGGTTCACATGACCATGTGGGGCCCACACGGGTCTTAGACTCAAACTTGCTTCAATATATCGACTATGGACCTCACGCACCAAAAATTTTTAAGTAGTTTTCAAATAACTCCATGGGTACCTATAAAATAATTTGTATGATTGTGGACGTCGAGAGATTGTTCACGTGTTACCATATCGGCGAAGGAAACAGTCAAGGCCCATTGATCCCCATATCTTTTTAGAGATTTTAAAAAATCTTACTAATATCCCTTGAGGTTTCTAAAAAAGAAAACATCGACCCCCCCTAGTTTTGATAAGAAGACAAACTTTTTGAGAGGTATGGGTATCCCAAAAATCAAATGTTAAGGGAGGTACGTGAAACTTCTGAAATCTCCATTGAGTTTAAAAATTTTTGAAACCTAAAGAGAGATTTTTGTCTGTTTGCTAAATGTTAGAGGGGTTCTTAAACCAAACCTGAGAGGAGGTTAGTATTTTTGGTTCTATTAAATATATTTTAATATTTATATTTTTATTATTTATTTTGAAACAAAATTAATATGAATTAAGTATAATTTTAATTTATTTTATAATGTATAATTAAATCATTTTTGGATTTCGAATTTTCGTAATTTTAGCTGTGATTTTTTAATTTTAATTTTTTATGTCTTTTTCATGAAAATAATAGCCACTCCTACACAAGGGTAATGGCAAAACACGACTTTCCGTTGTAATGGCAAAACTGAAAATAAAGGAGAACCACTGCCCTCTACTGTTCTATTTATGGGAGCGGACATGGACAACACTGTGTAGCTCTGTTTGTATCGGAGGAAGCGTCTTCTAGGGTTTTCTCTGAATCCATCAAGTTGCCGATATGAAGCTCACCGTTAAGACTCTGAAGGGCAGCCATTTCGAAATTAGGGTTCAGCCCACTGACACCGTGAGTCTTTCCTTCATTTCTCCTCTTAGTTTTGGATCATAATGTGTCACGATGTTGCTGGTCTAGTACAAATATTTCTAGAGAACAGCTTCTTCTTTTTTGTTTGGCTGCTGAGAAAAATGAAGGTAATAGAAGAAAATTTTGGGTCTTCTGTTTTTGGGTTGCTTTGGTTTAGAAATTGCGTCGGCTTAAAATAATAGCTCTTAAGGCTGTATTTGGTTCTCCGAGGAAAAGATTGGTTTTGATTATTCTTTGTATGCGTATAACGCGTGTGACAATTATTGCTTATTCTAGTCGAAAGGGGAATCCCGCTTATAGCTGTGTGATTATATTTGCTATATATGTTGGTCATACAAAATGATACAAGCTGTGAGAGGCAAGTTCGCTGAACTTCTTTCCTCGTTTTAATAAGTTTATGAGGAAATTATTCGGAAATTCTCATCCAGAAATGCAATGCTTCTGAAGGAGCTTCATGTTTCCTGCTGGGAAAGAATCGCATCATGGGATATCTGCAGCTGCCTTGCCAACGCCTCCCTCTTATAGGATTTGAATTTGAAACTTTTATCCATTTTTTTTGATGGGCAGCTGAGTTTAGTATCAATGGCATTTAATGGTGAAAACGTTTAGACTTATAGGCCGTAGCCATACTTAATAATGTGGTACAATAGCTTCACAATGAGAGCTTATAAATGCCTTATTTTAATTATTTTGGCTAAGGTGGTTGTGCAATTCTTTTTTTTTTTTCTTTCCCCCATGAAAACAGATTTTACATTTTGATTAACTAAATTGTTGGCTGGGCTTGGGCATTGTTTTGTTTGTGCGGTGGTTTCATAGTCTTGCATCTTACTTCTATTAGCTCATGTTTGAGCTTTGGCTGAAATATGAAGCATAATGATTGGATGAAATCCATGCCAAACTGAGCTAAGCTATATGTTCTTTCCTCTAAATCTTGTCATCGAGCCTGTTGTTAGCTTGCCCTTATGCTTGGGGCCACAAATGAAACAAGCCTCTCATGAGTAGTTCAGGATTTGGCTTGACAAAAGCTTGTTCTGGCTCATTTATGTTATAAATGAATGATTTCCAGGACTAATTTTGAGGCTTGCTTAATAGACGAGCCGAATCTGAACATGAACAAGCTGGTCTCATTTCAGTACGTGAGCGGCTTGGTTGGGCTTGTTTCATAACCTTGGATTAGGCTTGTTTGTGGTCTAGTGTTTAATGGGGTTGAATTAGGCTTGCTAAATTGTAGTGGGCTTAGAAGTAGAGGTTGTTTAGGTGTAGGCTTATTTAGTCCAAACTTGTTAACCTGAATTTAGTGATAGGGCTAGTGCCGAAGGCCAATAGGATGGATTGGTGGGGCAAAGAAACCCTAAGACAGTACTAGTAAGAGCCTTTTTGCACCTTTTGTCCAATAAAACCCTAAAAGCTTTTTGCCTCTTACACTGTGAGAGTCAAAAAGAATGAAACTATTTGTGAGCATATTGGTAGATTGACTCATTAAGGGCTTGTGAGCTTGTTCATCTACATAATAGACATGTTTGAGCGTTGTAGAGCTTGTATCGGCTCAACTTGTTTGCAGCCTTACTTATGCTATGTCCACTGTCTTAAATTTCCATATAGTTCAACTTTTCATCCAAAGTTTTGCTTTTTACCACCTCTAAAGTTGAAATGATTGTCAATTCCTCTTGTACAGAATTTTTGTTGAAATTTCCATGAAGAAAAAAAATTATCAATATCTTTAAATCTTAGCAAAATTTGTTGAAAATTTGACCATGGAAGAAAACTTCATGAAAATTGACATTTGAGATCCAAAACCCAAATTCAGAATTCTCTCTACCAAATCTTATTTTCTATTGAAAATAAAATTATTACCAAAGGTAATGAATTATATTGTTTAGTCATCAAATTTTTTTTTTCAAAATTGAACTTAGATATTATACGAAATTGTATTCGACTTTTAATATCAAACTTAGCTTTATTCCCAAACTAATATCTAACTAAATTATAATTTCACTTGTATTAATTTAATATGTTTAGTATGTTTAATATGGTTCTTGTCTCACAGTTATGGCACCTTATACACCACATGCTTGTCATTGATGTGTTTTAAAAAATATTTTAGGTCTAAATCTTGCATTATTATGTGTATTAACAATTTATAGACTTCTTAAAAAATTCTATGCTTTACCACAACTTTTCATAAATTTTAAAATAAAAATAAAAATTGACATTGACATTGAAATTCTTGTACTTTTGAAGCCTAAAATTTTAGTCAAAATAAATTTTTTTCTAAAAAAAACTTTGATTATGCCTGACTGATTTTGCTTTTCAACTGTAGTCTAAAATCTAAATCAGATCTACAGCCTGTTGTTCAGCCTTCTTCCTTGGAGGTGGATTGTATGTCATTGTTTTAAGTTCCATCAATTAAAACTGTGCGAAATATAATCGTGTGGCTATAAAGTTGAAATGCTCAGTTTAGCTAAAATCAATTTAATGATTTATGCTAAAATAGATTAATACAAAAAGAAAAAAAGGAGAGCCCATAATCACATGATTGCCATTAGTCATTGGCATGTTGTGGCTGTGTTATATTATATATGTTGGATGTTGAAATGAGCTTGGCAATCCTGAAAGTCTGCCAAACAAGGTAGGTACTCATCTGGAATCTTAATAATTTGTGATGACACATTTTGCTTGCATTTGAAGATGATTTTGAGAGAAATAAGAGGCTCAACTTTATTTTATTTTATTTTATTCTACTTCTTTTTTTTGGGTGGGGGAAAGGAAAATGGAAGGAGATAGGAAGGAGTAGAAGCATCTAGATGGGGATAGAGTTACATGTCTATTATATGTATAGTTTTGTTCTCCCATATTTGACACCTTTGTGTCCTATTCTTTGAGAACTTACTCTACTGGTGGATTCACATCGGAAGTTTGTGAGTCTTGTTCTTAGCCACATAACATAAATTGTCGTAACTATGACTTCTCCTAGTGAAGAGATTTTTATTTTATTTTTTATTTTTATTTTTTTTGGGAATTTGGATCCAAAAATTGATTTTTGCTTTGCTTGAATTTGATTGAGCTCTCCTGGTTCTGTGTTTGGTTTGAGGGGGAGGGAAAGAGAAGCTTTTACGCTGAGTTCATAAATGACGAGAAGAGAGTAAAGAGAGATGGTCAAAAATTGTTTTTCTTTTTGAAAGTGGACAGTTTTAATGAGTACAAGACTACAAGGTATAAGTGTCACTTTCAAAATTTTAATATTTTCCTCTCTTTTTTGCCCTTTTCCTTTCTCTTCCCAAAAAAACGGAGGAAAATAGTGAACTTTTCTTGTTTTCTGTTCCTTTCCTTTTTTTTTTTCTTTTGTGTTCTTTTCCTTTCTTCATTCATCTACCTAACTAAACTAGAGCAAATGTTACATAACAAGACATGAATTTCATTTTTCTTTGATTTTGAGGAATGTGTTGGGCATCAATTATATGTTTGTATTGATAACTCCATTTATGGTTTGAGATGAAACATAATGGCATAAATAGTATCTTTGATACTTGGATGCTGCACTACCTGGAGTACCCGTGTCCAGAACTTGGTATGGGACATGAGTACCAATTATGGAAAAAAGCCTGTAGAACATGGTTAAGTCCAACTATTATCCATGCAGGCACACCTTAGCCCATGTTTGCTATTGAAAAAAAATGATGTAGTATGCTATAAAGTTTATGAGAGGGGGGAAGTGGTAATCCTCTCAATGCTTATGCTTTTATCGGGAGTATAAGTCAGAGAGAGAGAGAGAGAGAGAGATTTATCAGGAGGATAAGCCAGAGAGAGAGAGAGTGTGTGTGTGTGGTGTGTGGTTGCTGCAGTCCAGCTTGCCGAGTCCCATTCTTCCATATAGACAGTATGGGACAATATGTCTGCAAAATTCTACTTGAATGTGTGGTTACTTTGTTATAGTTTAATTAAATTGGCAGCAAAATTTTATGAAATCCAAGTTTAGAAAAGCAGCTTACATGTTCTGAACACCTCTGTATAGGAATTGTGCTCATGTTATATACACCATACCATCATACATACTATTGTAAAATTTTTTAGAACTTGATGACATGCAAATGCATGGATCACTTGTTTTAGGGACACATTTATTTTTTTAAAAAGAACTTTAGGAAAGTTATAATTGGAGTCCTTAAGGAGATTGTAAATGCTTGGTCCATGTATGAAAGCAATAGATGTGGGACTAAAGAGGGTACCAATCTATGCATCTTAACTCAGTATAGTGGATTTTTAAGTTTGTAAAACTTGTTTCTACATATGTATTTCCTGTTTTGTATAATCATTTTTCTAAGTGGGCAATGACTTTGATGCCATGATATATTTGAAATAGTGTATTAAGTTTTATGTTTATATTGCCTGTGACTTTACTTATTTATGACTTGGAGCAAAATAAATATAGCATAAATAGCATGTTTTGAATTATGACGACTTATTTAGATGATTGATTGAACTGTAATTTCATTTAAGGTCATGGCCGTTAAAAAACATATTGAAGATGTACAAGGAAAAGACAACTATCCATGTGGACAACAATTATTGATTCACAATGGGAAGGTTTTGAAAGACGAAAGTACATTAGTAGAGAACAAGGTTTCTGAAGATGGTTTTCTTGTTGTCATGCTTAGCAAGGTAATTTTGTTATATTTACTTGTTTATTTTTCTGAATTTATCGTGTTATCATTTTTGATTTTGTCAACTCATTTTAACATGACTTCTTACAAACATTGAGAGCTTATTTGCTAATTTTAGCCTAGGTTTCCTTTTTCTGTTATTTTGTTGGCCATTGCCCATGCAGAACTTATCCTTTGAAGAATGCTTGTTCATTATATTGAATTTGGAAAGGCTTTATTATTGGAACCATGCATTATGAACTGCAAGGACCATATTACATAATTTGTATTCTCTAACCTTTGCATAGACCTAAGCATGGACTGGTTGGTCTGGCCTGAAAATAGGTGGCTATGGGCAAAGGCATGAGCCTCAGCCAAGGTATATTAATTAAATATATAAAAAATGTATTCTCCTCTTATGTGTTACATATATGTATTATATGTATATTTTTTTGAGGGTGAACGGCGTTTTAGTTATATTGTTTTATTTTATTGTCTTTTGTAGAGCTTGTGAAGCTATTGTTAATATAACAATTCTAGGGGCCTTTGGTGTCATTGTCAAAAAATTATGGAAACAAAAACTGAAAGCCAAAACTATAAACTAAAAAATGAAAGCTAGAAACATGTTAGATTAATATTTTCAAAACTAAAATAAATTAGAAACACAAACAAACTCATATTTGTTATTGTCCTTGAGCAGTAACAATTAAAAATATGATTAAAAATAATAAAAATACAAAAGAGTAAAAATATTAAAATAAAAAATAGAAAATAGTTATGGTTATTTATTTAATTATTACATTTTAAAACTCACTTTTAGTGCTCCAAGAACAACCCTATTGTACATGACAATTGAAAAATAGTAAAAATGATTTTTTGAATGACTTTTATTATGTTTGTCTAAAATTTTTAGAAATTTTATGTATATTTTTTATTTAGTTATATTTTAATTCACATGGTCATTTTATTTAATTTTGTTAAAAAAATTATATAAAATGAATGATTTAATCCATAAAAATCAGTTTTGGGTATTAATTTAGCAACTACGACAACTACGAGAGATAGGATGTCAAAAAATCCATCTTCAGGTGTATGCTCGAAAGATGGATCCTTATGCTAAGAATCAGAAGCTGCTGATTCATATATTCCATGATAGTCTTGCTAGCCTAGCTTTGAAGTAGTACACTTGACTCAACAAAAATCGAGTTCTTTATTGGTGGAATTTGGCCAATTTGTTCTTGAAACAGTGCCAGTTAAATGCTGAGATTTTCATAAATTGAATAAGTCTTTAGAATATGCAGAAGAACTCAGAAACCTTTAAGGAATATGCGATGGAGGATGCTCGCTGCTCAAGTAAATCTACCATTGTTAGATACCATAATGGTCAGCACTTTCATGGGAACATTGAAAGGTGTCTACTTTGACAAATTGCTTCCACAAATTCTATCCAAATTTCCAACAGTTGTGAATGCACCACTTTGAAGAAAAATAAAAATAAAGAAGTAAACACAGTTTCTAAGGACAAGGCATAGAATTGAAATCCAACTCAAGCTATTTGCTACTGTGCTACCCAGCCTATCTTCAACTTACAAAATCCAAATTAAGCTAATCCTAAACGAGACTAAGAAAGGTAATTCATTACTCTTCAAATTACCTTTCTTGAACCATGCCATTAGCTACTAGCTTAAATGAAAAACAGGGTAGGATACAAAATTCTATGATCGAAATCAAAATTTTGAATATCATATGAATGCACCTGGCCATGCCACCAAAAATTATCTAGCTCTGAAGCACCAAATTCAAGATTGAATTGATGCTAATATCTTGAAATTTTAGCAAGTCAAAAAATACTTCAAATCCCAATGTGAAAACCAGTGACCTAAACAAGGTGTTGTCATAACCATGTTTTAAAATCCAGATTCAGGGTTGTTTGGACTGGGGGGTCGAATCTGTGATGTTAGCTAATATGCATGTATATCTCTATATTACAAAAATAATATTGCACTGATTCTGAATAAATATTGAAAAATGTTGATTTAATGACTTATATCTGCCAATTAATGCCAAAATTATTCATAAAATTTGTACTACTTTTCTTATTTCTTTGTAAAACATTCTATAAGAAAATTATTATTATTTATTTACTTATATTATTGTTAGTCCAGCAAATTTATTTTTTGCCAGTGTGCTTGCTGTCTTAGTGTTTGTATGTATTTCTTGTTCTATACATATATTATTTACCCACGAACAATCTGAAAACTGCAAGTGGTGCAATGGTAAGCCACTGAATTAGTCTCCAGAGAGGTCCTGTGTTTGCATTTAGCTTCAGCATGTCATGATGCAGTTTTTTTTATAAAAATAAATTTTAGGCAAGGGTTGGGTGACCCGCCTTTGAACCCATTTAAGACTGTTCCATGCCAGTTCAGACCTGATTGTCTGTGTCAAAGTCAGTTTGGGCCTTTTCTGGTTCTGAGCCTGGCCTGGTGACCGTTTCTGGATGAATACAGACTGATTGGTTCGGTTGATCTGCCTTTGAATCCGGTTAAGACTGTTTCATGCCAGTTTGGACTGGATCGTATGTGTCAAAGTCATTTCGGACCATTTCTGGTTCTGTGACAGGCCTGGTGACCGTTTCTGGTTGAATCTGGTCTGATTGGTTGGTTGACCAGCCTTTGAACCCAGTTAAGACCGTTTCATGCCAGTTTGGACCGGATCGTCTGTGTCAAGGTCAGTTTGGACTATTTTTGGTTCTGAGACTGGCCTGGTGACTGTTTCTGGTTGAATCTGGTCTGATTGGCTGTTCTGGTCTGGTTGTCAGAACATGCCCATAGCCTGTTTCTTTACCTTACCGCAATGAAAGCAGAAAATAGGAAACAGGAATGACACCAGCTCTTTAATTTCTTCACAGTAGCAGCTACGGTTATGTATTATGCCAGTTGTTGTGCTGCCTAACATTTTTGGTGTTGGATGGTTTAAAAGGTAGCTTAGGCATGGTCTTGAGGAGTTCTGCTTGACACAAATATCTAGATTGATTGCCTTATTAGGCCTTGTATGCCATAAGTATTAGTTCTGATAAGAACCAAGGTCCAAGTAAATGTCTTAATCTTAAAAGGAAAAATTTATATCTCAAAAAGAACTTTTGTCTTCCAAATTGTCTTTTGCAAGGGAGAGAAATTTTTGAAGAAGATTTCAACAGCTGTAGGCAAAAAAGCTTTACAAGAAAAAATCCCAGAATTATGCCCTTTTAAAGTCTAGTATAGTGCCTGGAAAGAGGGACAAAAGAATGAAAAGCATCCGTCAGATTGTTCCACTCATCCACTTTTTTCTTGTTAAGGGCAGCCTGATGCACAAAGCACCTTGCATGCAGGGACTGGGGAAGGTGCAGACCACAATGGGTCTATAGTATGCAGCCTTATTTTCCTCTTGTTTTAGATTTAGAAAAAATAGACATTCCATGATAAAGAGTTCCCCTCCAAAGAAAAAAATGAAGAAGTTAGATTATTATTAATACACAAGATGTGGAAATGAAGTAAGCAAGAAGAGCATCCCCAATCCAAGCTTCTTCCCAAAAGCAAAAAGAAGCACCATACCCAACTTTATAATGAGTACGAGGAAAGACAGAATGGGCGTATTGAGGGATAAATTTCTTAGGGCTCTCAGGAGTAGCAGAAATACATGTAGAGGCATTCCACTTATTATGATGAAGACTGTAATTTATGCCATATGCAGTAAAAATGCCATATATATAAAAACAGGCCATCTGTGTGAATGCATTTTGTTTTAAAGCTTGAAGTTGTTTAGCTGTATTCTCAGTTTCTGTTATAGCTGCACTTGTTCTGTTTTGCCATACTGCTCTGTCCTGTCGACATTAGGATGGGATGTTCTTGCATTGTTTTTTAATTTCAAGATTCATGTAAAGCTGAAGAGTTTTGTTACCTCAATAGATTATGAATACTTGTAATAAAGCTTTACATGACATCTGTAGAACAGCTTTGAAGTTAGTTTTGACTATTCCCCAATCGCAGGACATTATCTTTTATGCTCTATGTTAAATTACTTTATATTTGAAAGCATATGCATATGTTGATTGAAATTATTTTTGAAATTTGAATGAGTTTGAGGATTAGGCCTTATATTTTGAAGCTTATGCCTTATTCCCAGTTCCCCTGGAAAACATTGGGCATGTTTTGTGAACTTTTTATCTTTTAAAAAATGGAAATCATGAGTAGGCCTGAAAGTCTCTGAAGTTTACAAAATTTCAAATTATTGGGGTCTGTTTAACTTGAACTGGATCTTTGCAGCGGATTTGGTATAATATTTATGGCATTACAGCATAGCCACTGGCCCACTGTAAATAACAGTTGTGGGGCTTTACTCCTTTTGGGGTGCAGGAGACAGTATCTGCATCAGTTTTAAAATCTTTAGGCTTGGGTTGGCATCCCCCATGAAATGAAGTTTTACTTATAAATTTTTCCCCTCATATGGACATTTGTGCTGTTGAAAATTTTAACCTCAAAGGGGGCATTGCTGCTGTGCATGTTAGAGTTCATGTCATTTGCTACATCTGCAATGGGAGAAACTTTGATTCTCATTTCCTTACATAGCTTTGCTCAATCAGGTTCAATGTTGACCGAGTTAGGTCACAATGGGTGACTTAGTTCTATTTATTAAATCAAGAATCTGAAGCTGCTCTTTTTTGCATCTCATCTAGTCTGATGTATGAAAAAATGCTTTTCTTATATGGATATAGCCATTCTATATATATATATATATAGTCATTGTTTATGTATATATTGGTGATTTTTAGTAGTGTTTCATAAGAATAAATCATGCAATTTATATCATTGAGTTTATTTGGTGACTAAGTTTTCATGCTGTCAATCTACTTCGAATCTATTAGGCAGGCATTGTATTTGGGCTGGTTGAGGCTCATGTAAACATCATGAGATGAAAAATATTTATTCATTCATTTATTTTGATTTCAAGGGCAAATTGCTCCCTGGCCTCTCCATTTTCCGTTGATGAATGCCTTTATTTTGAAATCTTTCCTAATAATCTACTTGGGGGGTTCTCTGAAATTTTGAAATCCACAGCAATTTTGTTATTGTTTGAGTTCACTTTTTTATGTTCATAATTACTATTTATTATTTTATTTTTCTATACTTGCAGAGCAAAACTATGGGCTCGTCTGGAGCCTCATCCAACCAGGTACTTTTTTTGGCAATCATCTTAAAATTGTTTTAAAGAATGTGGAAGGGGAGGGGGGAGGCATTATCATTTAATTTTCTCTTGCACTTTATTGAATGAACTTGTAACTTCGTTTGATCAGTCTACTCCTGCAACTGCACCTCCTGCCACTGCACCAACCCCTAGTCCTGCTTCTGTTCCTGAAGCACCTGTACAGGCACCGTGAGTTAACATACCAGCTCCTTTGAAATGTCACTCCTGGATTTTTTGGATCCAAGTGACTTATCTTTTGGATGTGTTCTTTTGTTGCAGGGACCCAAAGGGCACCACATCTACATCTGATGTAACAACGGCCAAGTATGAACTTCTTCTTCGAAGAAAAATTATTATTATTCTTTGTTTATGGCTAGTGAGAAGATCAATGGAGTTGATGGAAAGAGGTGCCATTATCTGTTTTATTTTTATGAAGGATAATGCTATGAATTATTGCATAAAGGGGTAAATTGAGTTGAGAAGATGGACTTCTCTCCTGAAAAGCATGAAAGGAATGGTTTAAAATTCTTTTATTACAGCTTCATGAGACGATAAATCCACTTTATTGTTGCATATGTTGGCTTTATGAGGGCTTATAGAAGAAGACTCTCCAAACAACTTCAGCTCTTATTTGAAATTACCAGTGGGTTTGATTGAGCTGAATCAGCTGATACTCGTGCTTTAACTACTGACAGTCAACTTGAGGTCCAAATATAGCTAGTTCTGGCGTGGTTCCTCTAGAACATAGTTGCTAGAATTGAACGTTCATGATTTACAGTTCATACTATCTGCGTCATTTTCATTTTAAATTGATTTGAATCTTACTATAATAAATAAAAGAACAACTGAAATTGTTGCCAATTTATCAACACCCCATAAGAAATTGATCTGAATCCATCGGTTCATGCTATTCTGGAACATAGCAGTTAGAATCTTACGAATCTTAATTCACATGATTCGTATCAATTTCATACCAAATTGATAAATCTGACTAATCGATCTGAATCCATCGATTCAAACGATTCTAGATCTGACTTGTTTAAAAACCCCCAAAGAGCATTTTTTTTATTACTTTTTTTTTTTATACATTACCATCCATTCCTGTGTACACATGCTCTCTGCTTAAAAAGAGGAGAAAATAAACTTGAGTTAGTTGTCTTCCCAAACAATTCTTCACTCTTGGAGGAAGATAGTATTCTGCCAGGCAGAACACTCATCTGTTAAGGTGGTAGTCATGTTTAATTGTTCAATCATTATTAATTTTTCTACAGTTAACTTTTTTTTTTCTTTTTAAATTTTAATTAGAGGAAGAATAAGCATGAAATATGTTTTTTTTTTTTTAAGATTGTTGATAAACACCAAAAGTTATGTTTAAATTTATATATATATAAATTTGAGGGTGGGCCTTGGATCAACGGTAAGGTTGCTCCTTTGTGGCTGGTTGGTCATGGGTTCGAGTCCAAGGAAACAGCCTCTCTACATAAAAGTAGGGGACAAGGCGGTAAGGTTGCTCCTTTGTGATTGGTTGGTCATGGGTTTGAGTCCAAGGAAACAGCCTCTCTATGTAAAAGTAGGGACAAGGCTGCATTGTGACGACTCTCCCCTTACCCTCGCGAAGCGGGGAGCCTTATGGCCTGGGGACGCTTTTTTTTCTTTCTTCCCTTACCTTAAACAACATAAAGTTCATTTTTTATTAATTTTTTGTTTCATCTTTTTACTTTTTATTGTATAGGGAAAGCATATATATATATAAATATATATACTTATTGTCAATATTCAAATGTGTTTTACTATTTTGCTTCTTGTTCGTATATCAGTGGATGCACATTCAATCAATTCTTGATTCCTGAAATTGGAATTTTGATTCACAGTTCAAATCTTTATTTGGCAACTATGATTCTGGGTAGGAAATCAGCTGCTGCTGTGGGAATGGTTATGGTCAATGCTCTAAAATGGAATCATACAGTGAGCAGAAACAACCTAGAATTAGTGGAATTGCAGCTGCTAGCATGTGCTTTTTGGTGGACTGTAGCAGAATACACTAGTATTAAAACATGGACATTCACTCTCTGACATGCTGTCTTTTCCCCTTTGAAATCAACATGGTCGCTTTTATCCTTGTAAATTTAGCCACTTTTTAATCTGCTGGCCATTACTCACGGGATGGAGAGGTTATTTCTTCCTTGCTTTTTGTGTAACTTTGAATGATCAGACTGTCTTACCTGGAATAGATCAGTGTAACCTCACAAGTTTGTGGACACAAACTAACTTTAATAATCTCTACATTCTCCAGAGTTTTTTTTTAACATGTTGGAAATGCCCAAAAATGAGATGTCAATTGAGCTCATCCACTTGGAATGGGAGTACATCTTGAGTCTTGGGACCATGAGGATCTTTGTGGTACTATGGTCCTACACATATTGCAGAATTTCATATATAGTTTAAACGAATTTTTAATTTTTCAATTAGATTTTGTTTGAATAACTTTTAATTAGCCAAACACCGCATAATTAAATAAAAAATCCAAGCAGTTACCCCAAAATATAAAGACACCCATTTTAATTAAAACTTGAGCTTTGACTTCACGGTTAGAAAGAAATGCTTGTAGCTTTACTTTGGGCTGCACTTTTTAAGTTTTCTATTTTGTGAATGTCCTTGGTCAATGATTTCATCTCTTCATGTATTGCATCTTGTTATACAATTTATATTTCTGACATCTTTTGTTCAGTTAAATATTAATACTTCTTGTCCATTCTCTTAGATTTTAATTTTGGTTCATCTTCTGAGTCTCTATAATTATATTTTCTTTTCCCAATTAGAGGGTTAGACATCATAAAAACTAATTTTATGTCGTTGATTTAGTTCGGCTTCTAAAAAGCATTAGCAATAGAGGGTTAGACATCATAAAAACTAATTTTATGTCGTTGATTTAGTTCGGCTTCTAAAAAGCATTAGCAATAATAGTCTTAAATCTTAAATCCCACTTATAGGAAACCTTTTTCACCATTTAATTTAGCTTTTGACCCATAAAAATATTACTAGGCTATTAAACATCATTAATATTGATTTTATTGGCAATTTTGTAAAATTCTTAAAACACTACATTGATTTTTTTTTTTTTAACGTTAAGCATTGTTTTTCTAGTTCATAAAATCTTACAAATCCTATGATTCAATCTAACAATCTGATCCCAAAAATCTCTAAATGATTAGAAGTAGGACCCAACTTTAACAATTGGATCTAACATGCTTATATGTTATTGCATTTCTTTTTCTGTCTTGTGCTGATAATTGCACCAAGAATGCCAGATTTTGTTCTGTTTAGTCTGGCTCTCGCTCTTTCTCTCTGTCTTCGTCCACTACGCATGCACTGTTGTTGGAATTTTTTCAATTGTTAATGCAAAATAGTGATGCATGTAATATTGTTATAATTATTCTGTATTTGTTGCAGTGTCCCTACTGATGTATATGGTCAAGCTGCTTCCAATTTAGTTGCTGGTAATAATCTCGAACAGACTATTCAACAAATAATGGACATAGGTGGTGGCAACTGGGACAAGGAAACTGTTACTCGTGCACTACGGGCGGCTTACAATAACCCAGAGCGAGCTGTGGACTACTTATATTCTGTATGGTCAAGTTCCTAAATGTTCCAGCCATACTGTTGCAACATTTGGATGCTGATCTTTTTCTTTTCCCCTTTTCAGGGAATTCCAGAAGCGGCAGAAGTTTCTGTACCAGTGGCCCGTTTTCCTGCAAATCAAGGAACCGCTGGAGTTAATCCTGCAACTGAAACTGGTGCGGCTGCTGCTGCACCAGTCTCTGGGGCACCCAATTCATCTCCCCTAAATATGTTTCCTCAGGTAAAACGTTTATTTCTCTTTTCTACTTCTAGATTCTTTTGTTTTTGGTGGTGGGGATGAGGATAGATGGAATTCGCAGTTTCACTATTTCTCATTTTCTAAATTGAAGTTTCTGCAGGAGACCCTTTCTGCTGCAAGTGGCGGTGGGCTTGGGTCCCTTGATTTCCTTCGAAACAACCCACAGGTGTGTTTCTTATTGTATCATTTCATGTCATTACTTAGCTTATGAAAATTTTGAGTTCTTGCTTGGGATTCCAATGAATTTTTTGCATTTAAATGGATAATAAAAATGGTTTTGACCGACTGAGGGAAGATTTATGTGTCATGGCATCTTCTCAGCTGTGGTGTATATGCATGATTTCTAATCTCATTAGCTGTGTCAGCAGCACAAATGTATTCTGCATAGGAGAGGGACATAACACTAGGAAAATTAGAAAATGAAAACTTTTGATCCAGTGTAGGGTTGCACTTGGTTTTTTTTTTAGGTTGATAAAGTTTAGGATGGATGCCAAATTTATGTTTTGCTTATGGTGGTTTTACCTGAATGCTTATATTATTTTACCTGGATAATGGATTTGTTGTTTTAATAATTTTTCTATGATTGCTTCTAGTTCCAAGCATTGCGGTCAATGGTGCAAGCAAATCCACAGATTTTGCAGGTCTTTGTGCTTTCTTCAATGACTTCTGATGGCTTCTAATGTTTCAAAGACTAAAGCAATTTGTTTTGTTGCAGCCTATGCTTCAGGAGTTAGGCAAGCAGAATCCCCAGCTTTTAAGATTAATTCAGGATCACCATGCAGAGTTTCTTCAATTAATAAATGAGCCTCTTGAAGGTTCTGAAGGGTGAGTACTTCGTCATATAGGTAAATGTGAATGTATCTAAGTGTTTGTGTTAAATATGGTTGACTTTAGCATTATTTGTTAAGGCTTATCTCTTTTGTTGGCCATTGCACAAACTAAGTTATGCTATCCTGAGACCATCCAGTGGAAGTACTGGTGCGGCCCATGTAATTTTAACACATGGATTGATGCATTGGAAGTGTTTTGCGAGTTTTTTTTTTTTTTTCAAAAAGTTCATATTCTAGTACAATTAAAGTCCTATAGGTTATTTGCTGTCCCTGAGGCACTATATGAATTTTCAGGACTCCTAAAGCATAAAAAACAATATAAACACAACATTGATAAAACACCCGACCTATATGTACATGTGTGCATGCACAACATATACACTAACCTTGTGTGCGTGCATGAGTGCATGTCTTTTCCTAAGAAGTAATCCTAAGTTAATTATTAAAATACTAACCAGATGAAGTCAAATCCATGCCACTTCCAAAAAAAAAAAAAAGAAATGGCATGCCGGAGAATTACATTTGAAGTTAAGTCCTTAAAATTCCATATGAACCCGAGAAGTAACATTACATCTAAGCACAATACAGCAGCCCACTAGTATTAAAAAAATTTAACAGTGCATACCACATACATTCACACAGAGATGCTTGCACAGTATTTTTTTAAAATTTTTTTGGTGGGGTTGTGGTTTCCTTGTGTTCTACCTTTTTTATTTTTTATTTTTTATTTATTTTATTTATTTTCTTGCCCTTGCATGCCCTGGGCATGCAGTTGGCAGATTCTGTATGTTCCTAGAATTTAGGGCTTTTAATGATAGATTCAACAACTAAGCCTCTAAATGCCATCAGGTATGGTCAGCCATGTGAATTCTTTTCCACCATTCTGCACGATCGAGGGTAATATCCTCTAGCAAATGGAGAGGTGTCAAATCCTTATGACCTCATTAAAAGTTATTCTCTGTCTAATCCTCCCCCTTGTGTTGCCACTGTAATTAACTAGCTCACTGCTCACTCATGCGTTATTAGGCCTACACTGCAGGTGCCCTAACCATCTTAACCATGCCTTCCTTATCATTACAGGTACCACAAATATGGCCATTACTTAATTTATCGTTTAGAGTTATCCCACTCATACACCAAGTATTTTCATTTGAAAAATTTTACTTATTGGATATGTTGTTTCTTAGTTGGCCAGCATGCCCTCAATTCTTATCTTCTTTCTTATAGAGTGGTTTCCTTGCTTCCTTTTGGGCCCACTCTTGATTTTTTCTCCCCTGGGGGATTGTTGTTTTCAAATCTTTAGGACTGGAGAGGAAGCATTGTTATGATTTTAGTTGTTTTGTGTTCTTCGTTTGAGGAGGACCTCTTATTCTTTGCATATTGTAAATTATTCTCTCCTATTAATGAGTTTCTTTTCCTATGAAGGGAAAAAAAATTCTTGGCTTAAGAAATTCTCACCTTATTTTTTGTCACTGCTGCAATCTGCACTAAAGCTCTAAAAGGGCCAGAGTTGCTCAAATGGACAAAAAAAGCCATATAAAACGACAATTGCGCTAGTTTATGAAACTATGCAAGTTATCTTTGAACAAAAATTCCCTCTTAATTCTTGGGATGTTTGCTTTTGGGGGGTTAAAATTCAGTAGAACTTCTACTTAGTGGTAACACTATACCTAGGAGAGGGTTTGCTGGTCAAAAGTAACTGAAGAAAATCATTAGCACTTGTGCAGATCTCTGAGATAGACGAAGTTGGCAAGTTGTTGAAGCAGATGATGAGGGTGCGGCCTCGGAGGCCTTATGATTTTCTGTATTGATAATTAGAGGATTAGAGTTGGCTGGCTGACTGATTGATTATGGTAAATCACTTTTGGGATTGCACAAGATTCTACTATTCTTGATCAGCGGAAACTATAAGCCAAATTATACATTTTTAATTTTGAGAAAAGATTTATGAGCGATCCTTCAGCACACACTTTATGTATAGAGAATAACAGTGAAACATAAAACATCTCATTCAAGGGGCATGTGAGTTTCAGGGAAGCCTACACAAGCTTCTGTCAAGCTCTCTTGGTGAAGGATGATTCAAGCTTAAATAATAGAGGAAAAGGGCAGAGGTATACAAATTAATTAAAGTCCTGAAATTCATCATAAGTGCTGCTTGCCAGATTCTCTTTTCTGTTTTTGCCCTTTTCTTTAGTTTGAAAGATGAGCACAGGAAGATTTGCCAAGTTCATGGCCTTTGATTCTTGAGTGAATGAATTCCTATTGCATAATTATTGAATTATTTCTGACTTGATCAATTCTTTCTGGCATGCTTAGATAATATATATGGTCACTACAGAATCCTTTAATTCCCCATTCTCATCCTTCATAAGTTTGGTATTGACCTTAGCTGGTGTGCAGAGATTTGTTTTTACGATCATTCATATTCACATTCTTGGAACAACCCCTCCTTTATTTGTCAACAAAATACATTTTGTCATGTCTATAACATGTTATATCTTGTGGCAGTGTGTGACCATGCTTCATGGATAACAATAATATAAGACAAAGTGTTATTGCTTGATGATACTGATAACATTAACCCCCTCTCCCCCTCGCCCCTTTCTTCTTTTCTGCTCATTTCTCTTACCTCCTTTATTTGTCAACAAAACACATCTTTTCATGTCTATAACATGTTATATCTTGTGGCAGTGTGCATCCATGCTTCATGGATAACAATAATATAAAAGACAAAGTGTTCTTGCTTGATGATGCTTATAACATTAACTCCTCTCCCCCTCGCCCCTTTCCTCTTTTCTGCTCTTTTTTGTTACCTCCTGCCAGGGATTTATTTGATCAACAAGAGCAGGACATGCCTCATGCTATCAATGTTACGCCAGCAGAGCAGGAGGCTATTGAACGAGTATGGACTTCCTTTTTCCTCTCTGTTCTTCATTTATTCTATAATGTTAAACTCTTGGTTTTGTTTGCTCCATTATCAGCTCGAGGCAATGGGATTTGATAGAGCTCTTGTCATTGAGGCATTTTTAGCTTGTGATCGCAATGAGGAATTGGCAGTCAACTACCTATTGGAGCATGCTGGAGATTATGAGGATTGAACGGTATACCTTACTGTGTATGCTGTAGTTATAATTAAGAAAAATTTCTGTTTTGTGGATGGTCAGTGTCTTCTTTAACATCCTTAGCATGCTGAATTTATAGCATTGGTAATAGAGAAATTTAACACTGAGTGCACAAGGCTCCACGCCATCATGGGTTCGGATAGGGCAAGATGTATGCAATCTTACCTCCACGCTTGGAGAGACTGTTTTGATGTTTTGAACATAAGCCCTTCAGGTTTGTATGGAACACCCCTACCACGGAGTCGAGGCTTGCCCTCTTATAGCATTGTCAATGCCATCTCAAAAATTTTATCCTCATTTGAGCATTTGATAGGAAAATGTTCTAATTTTTTGTGGCAGTTATATTTCTTTCCATTTATTTTATTTTCTACTTGCCCTTTCTTCGATGGATTGCCTTGTTGGATTTGGGGAAAATTTGGTTGATTGAGCTGCCCACAGTCCCTCATTGAGGGATGCAACGTGTACATGTCCTGTGGCACCATAGTAGTTAAAAGCGTGCCTGAGGCGCGCCTAGGCACAAGGCGCAGTGAGGTGAATAGGCTTGCGCCTCAAACCAGGTGGGGTGAGGCGACTTGCAAGAGGTGACGCTAGGCGAGACGAGGCGCAGTGGGGCTACAGGCTCAGTGAGTCGCGCCTTGTGAATTTTTAGTCATTTAAAGGATAGAAATAGCCACAGGCCCACAGCCAGACCCGTAGTCCTCGTTCGACTCGAACGAATAGAGCCTTAGCCCTTTTTGGCCCTTCGAAGCCCTTCGTGAGTTCGTCTTGCACAGTCGAACGACTCGAGCCAGTCTTTGCGATCCTTCGAACCAGCAGTGTGAGCTCGTCTGCGAGGCTTCGAACCAGCCGGAAGCCTTCGCGACTTCGTCTTCGAGCTTCGAACCAGGATCGTGAGTTTGTCTTCGACATTTTGAAGAAGCACGACCCTTCGTGACTTCCTTTCGAACCAGTAGGAGCCCGCGTGAGTTCGTCTGCCTGCCTTTGAACACGACGTGAGTTCGTCACGTTGTCTTCGACATTATGACCCAGCAGCGAGCTCGTCTTTGAGCCTTCGAACCTTCATAAGTCTTCTTTTTCTTCTTCTTCTTCTTCTTCTGCTGCTGCTGCTGCTGCTTGCGTCCTGCTGCTTGCTGCTTCTCTTCTTCTTCTTCTTCTTCTTCTTCTTCCTGCTGCCAGCTTGCTGCGTGCTGCTGACTGCTGCTTGCTGCTTCTCTTTTTCGTCTTCTTCTTCTTCTTTATATGTAAGCTTATAAGTTAAATATTTAGTTTAATTAATGTAAGCTTATAAATTATAACCAATACATAATAGTTATTCTTTTTACTGAAATTTAGCTTCTGTTTTTTTATTTGTAATATTTAGTTTAATTAATGTAAGTTTATAAATTATAACTAATACATAATATTTGTTCTTATTGAAATTTAGCTACTTTTCTTCTTCTTCTATATATGTAATTACTAATTAAATATTTAGTTTAATTAATGTAAGTTTATAAATTATAAGCTTAAAACTAATACATAATATTTATTCTTTTTATTGAAATTTTAATTTGTTTGGAAATGCATTATATAAGTCTTAAATTTTAAATGGGTTATTGCCTGGATTAGGCTATTAGCTACTAATACAAAATGAGTTATTGCCTAATTTGCCTGAAATATATGATACATTGTTTATTCAGTTAGGATACCAAGTCTAAAATCTTAAATGGATTCTGGTTCTGGTTGTGAGGCCTCGACAAAGAAAGATCCTGCATGGAAGTATGCACATTTGGATGATCAGAAAAATAGAAATAATTTGACTTGCAATTTTTGTGGTAAAGTCACAAGGGGAGGAATATTTCGGGCAAAACAACACATTGTCGGAGGATTTTGAAATGTGAAAGAATGCTCTAAGTGCCCTGCTCATGTACGCGAGGAGATTAAAGAGTATATGTTGAAGAAAGATATGGAAAAGGAGGAAAATGAGCTATTGCCCGACTTTGATGATATAGATCATTATGGTGAAGATGAAGAAGATAAGTTCAAGAAATTGACACTCGTGGCAAGAGAGTGCTTACTGGTGATAGAAGTAAAAGGTCATACCAATCCAACTTGAAGAAACCAAAGCAGAAGGGGCTTATACCGATCCAAAGAAAGCAATTCAAGCTAGGAAAGAAAGAAAAATGAAGCAAACATCAATGAATGAGGCGTGCAAAAAAGAACTAAGAAAAAAGGCAATGAGAGATTTTGCTAGGTGGATGTATGATGCTGGAATACCATTTAATGCTGTATGTTTGAGCAGCTTTGCAGTGACACTTGAATCGATTGCACAATATGGTCCTGGAATAAAGCCACTTAGTTATCATGAAGTGAGAGTTCCTTACCTAAAGGAGGAAGTTAGTCGAATGAAAGAGTTGTTGAAGGTCCATAAAGAGGAATGGGCAAAGTATGACTGCTCAATTATGTCTGATGGTTGGAGAGATTCAATTACTAATAAAGACATAAAAACTTCTTAGTGAACTCTCCAAGGGAATCAATGTTCATCAAGTCTATTGATGCTTCTAATCTTGTCAAGAATGCGGATAGAATGTACAAATTACTTGATGCGATGGTAGAGGAAATTGGAAAATCAAATGTGATTCAAGTAGTAACTGACAATGCTTCAAACTATGTTGCAGCAGGTAAGAACTTATTTCTTGAATTACTTTCTATAGTGTATATATTGTTTATTTTAATATTTTAATGGCTTCATTCCTTGATTTTGAACAGGGAGATTGTTGGAAGCAAAGAGGTCACATTTATATTGGACATCGTGTGTTGCTCATTGCCTCGATTTAATTTTGGAGGATATTGGGAAGATGCCTTCAATTCATGGGACTTTGAAAAGGGCAATTTTTTTGAATGGTTATATCTATAACCGTGTTGGTGTGGTGAACTTGATGAGACAGTTCATTGGAGGAAAGGAGTTACTAAGGCTTGCAGTTATAAGATTTGCAACTATCTTCATCACCCTTCGTTCAATCCACCTTCAAAAGAATAACTTGAGGAAGATGTTTACTTCTGAAGATTGGAGTACTACTAAATGGGCAAAGGAGGCAGCTGGAAAAATAGCACCTAGTATTGTTTTGATGCCTACCTTTTGGAGTACCATTGTCTATGCTTTTAAGTTAGCAAACCCACTTGTTCGTGTACTCCATTTGGTTGATGGGGAAAAGAAACCTGCAATGGGATACATTTATGAAGCAATGGATAGGGCTAAGGAAGCCATAGCTAAGGCATTTAGAGAGAGAGAGGATAAATTTAAGGAGGCATTTGAAATTATTGATACGAGGTGGGGATGCCAACTCCATCAACTGTTGCACGCAGCTGCACATTACTTGAATCTGGAATTTTTCTATTCAAACCCCAACATTTTGCAAGATGAAGAAATTATGGCGGGTTTGTACAAATGTATTGCAAGGTTACTGCCAACCCTTGAAATGCAAGATAAAGTTTCAAATGAGTTGGAAAAATACAATGCCTCTTGTGGCGTCTTTGGAATTAGTTTGGCAGTGAGACAAAGGAAGACAAAAGCACTAGGTAAAGTGGCCTTTGTACTACGTACTACCTCTTTTTTTTAAAATTATTTTTGCTATTTACTTAGTAGGTATTCATTTAAAAGGTTATTTTATAACAGCGCAATGGTGGATGGCATTTGGATCAACAACTCCAAACTTGCAAAAGTTTGCTGTGAAAATTCTTAGCCTCACGTGTAGTGCTACCGGCTGCAAAAGAAATTGGAGCATATTCCAACATGTAAGACATTAGTTTCGTGGATTAATTATTATTTATTAAAGAACAAGAACTACCAATCTATGGCTTTTTAGAATCATTATTTACCATATTACTTTAAACTTTTTGTAGCTTCATAGCAAAAGGAGAAATAGGCTATCCCAGCAATGCTTGAATGATTTGGTATTTGTGAACTATAATCGAACTCTGAGGCGTCGATACAAAAAACGTGACACCACTGATCCCATCCTCCTAAAGGACATTGATGATAGTAATGAGTGGTTGATTGATAGGATGGATGGCGATTCCAATGAGGATGATGAACTTGTGTTTGAAGATGATATTTTGACTTGGGATTTTGTTGCTAGAGCTGTAGGACTAAATAACCCCCCGCATCACACTAGATCAAGAATAAGTGCAAATATGCCATCATCATCTAGAGGAGGGGGAAGAGCTTCATCTAGCAGTGCAACTAGTGCTAGGGGCTGGACCATAATATTGGAACCTGTAGATGAGGAT
The DNA here is from genome assembly GCF_029873635.1 of Malania oleifera. Classification (NCBI taxonomy): domain Eukaryota; kingdom Viridiplantae; phylum Streptophyta; class Magnoliopsida; order Santalales; family Ximeniaceae; genus Malania; species Malania oleifera. The sequence continues at coordinate 37,739,047 of NC_080422.1, read as the reverse complement.
GAAATCCAAGTGGATAGTGCAGAGGAGACGTAAGAGGAAAAAGATGTTGGAGAAAACAATTCTGATGATGAAGAGTAAGATGATGATATCTTCACGGACTTAGTTGATGATGAGTGATGAGTGATGATTGAGGAGGATTTTTAGATTTTATACTTTGAAATCTTTTATTGTACTCTTTTCTTTTGATGTTGAATTGTTGATGCTTTTGGGCTTCGTCTTGGCAATTTTATTAAATTTCCAATTTTGTTATTGAATGTTTTGGCATTTTAAATTCTAATATTAATAGATATTTATATGCTCATATATCAATTACCCCAAATAGACATTTTACACCATTTTAATAATTGTGCGCCTCACCTTCGTGAGGAGCGCGCCTTCGCCTCGCGCCTCGGCTTCAAAGAGCCTTTGACTACTATGTGTGGCACACATCTACATTCACTCATTCCCACTTTTCACACCATCTTAAAATATAGATAATCAGATACAAATGCACAAGTGTGTGTTTCCTTCTCTGTGCTGTGATATCTATAATGAAGAACTTAGCTTCCTATTTCACTGAGGTACAATTGAAGGATCCATCAATAACGACACAACATCAATAACGAGCCCTAAGTCCAATTAGGTGGGATTGGCTTCATGAATCGTTTTTGACCAATTCACTGATCAAGGGCATTTTCCTCAGCTAGCTTTATGAGCTATTAAGTGCTTCATCACTATCTCATTCCATGTTATTTTAGGTCTCTCCTACCCTTCTAATACCAGTTACAATGTTGGGCTTAAATTGCATTGATGAAAGATTTCTTTAAGACAGTTAGGCCCTCTGTGACTTAGAGAGGGGTTAGATGTGGCATTCTAGTCTAAAATGATCCCAATGGGAGGATGCTTTGAAAATCCCAAGCTATTACATGACTTATGGGTTGGATGTGTCTCTCACAAAGGGAAATGATCTATGTGCAGCATGTGGCACACTCATCCACATCTACACTTTCTCAATTTTCACACTCTTTAAAATGTAGACGATCAGACTGCAATGTTAAAATGCAGAAGACTGTTTTCCTTCTGTATGCTGTGATACCTACCTATAATGGAGAACAAAGAAGACCCAACAACCTTTCTTAGATTCTCCCTTAAGCTACTAGAAACTGAAGAGGAGGAAGTGGTGCCATTAACAACCAAGCTTGAGAAAAGTAATTGATTCTCTGGTACATGCCTGTGCATATGGAGAATTAGAGTTCTTGTTTGGCCAACCACCAATTAAAGAGGCAATAAATGTTGAACTTAAAATGCATTCAAGAAAGAAGTACAACGACTGTCGGGCCCTATGATTTGGAGAGGAGTTGGATGTAGCATTCTAATATTCAGTGATCCCAATGGGAGCAATATTTTGAAAATCCAAATTAATTTATTCAATATATAAATTTAAACTTAGTGTTTACCATTAGAAATCCTATTTGGATCATTCTAATAAGAAGATTCTCCTTCCAAAAACAAGTTGGAAGGAAATAACAAGGATAGGATTTGGTTTTTGGTCAGCGTACCTTAATAGCGACAAAAAAATTGAGAAATCGGACCATACGAGCAAATAAATTTATGACAAGGCAATTTAGTAGTTCCAATATCCCTGCAAATGTCTATCCAAATTGCGGAAACTAGCTAATACCTTGAGATCAAATCATCAAAGGTTTTTCAAGGAGGGGATGCGATATAGGATGATGAGCAAGTCCTTGGGAAGATCCTTGTTGGAGAATAATGAAGAATAGTATGGTTAAGGAATTGTTGGGTTAAGTTAGTAGTTTATTATATGTGTAGTTTTATTAGTAGAGTATTGTTTATATTTGGGGTATGGTTGTAATTTAATGTAGTTTTAGGGTTTATATGTAATTTCATGTGAAGATGCTATCTTATAAATAGTGTGTGAAAGCCATGTTGTAGATAGTTGTTGATGAGTTTGAATTGAATTGAATTGAACGTGAATTTTCCCATGCTATCTCCTCTCTCCTCCCTTCCCCGTCTTCTCTTCTAATTTCTTTATGGCTGCAAAAACTTGATGCTGCCCCTGCATTATTTGGCTTGAAACCCTAGAAATTATCACTGCCAGCATAAAAAAATCAGGTTTCAGCACTGCAATTTGAGAGTTTTGTAAGTGAATTTGTTTCATTTCAGCAAGACACTCAAGATCTAAGGTGAACTGAAGATATTTCTTGAAAATTGGGAGTTAAGTTTATCGTTTTGCATGATTAGATTGCGAATTGAGGGTAAGTGTGTTAAGAACTTGGGCTGATATATAGTTGCAGTGTATACAAATCCGGAAATATGGTGACAATTTATTGGATGAAGGAATGCCATTTATCATTGCCTTGGGCACAATTTCAAGCTTTTACGCACCTTTGTCAAATGTAGAGGAAATGTCTACAAAATCATCATTGATGGAAGATGCCCAATGAATGTGGTTTCCATAAATGGGGTCACTCGTATTCAACTTTATCCACAACCTCACCCAGAGCCTTATATGATGTCTTGGATTGATAACACTACCTTACATGTTTATGAAAGATGTTTGGTTCCTACCCAAATTGGTGACTCTATTGATATTGTTTGGTGTGATATCATACCTATGAAGATTGGCCATGTACTCCTTGGGCCTCTTTGGTTAGATGATTTAGGTGTGGCTCAAGGACATGAGAACACGTTTTCCACTATAATATAAAGAAAATCATTTTGAAGCCTGCTCTACCAACCAACAGAGACAGAATTTGAGATTATTGATCATGTCAAAGTTAACTCAACTTGAGGACAGTACATGTAAGGCAATGAATGTGTTTGAAGACATCTAAAGCCTTTCAAACATTGCTATTGTAGAGTTTGTGATTCCCGATGAATTCATTGATGCTCATTCTCTGGTGCTGCCAATGGAATGTGATTTCTTGTCTCATTCAACTGCTGGCTTTGAAGAGCCCAAGTTTGCTTTTTATTGCTGATCCTCCAATATTTCAAAATTCAAGGCCGAATTTTTTCTAATTAGGGGAGAATGGGTGGACTGAAATGGAAGAATGGAGATTGTGGTTGGGCTTTGATACCAAATGATGCAGGGGCAGCATCGAGGTTCTGCAGCCATGGAGAAATTAGAAGAGAGGAAGGTAGGGGAAGGGAGGAGAGAGGGAGATATCAGGGGAAAAACTCACGTTCAATGCAATTCAAATTCATTAATTGTCTACAACATGGTTCTCACACACTATTTATAAGAAAGCCTGTTATCATGGAATTATGTATAAACCCATAAAACTACATTACATCATAGTAGTCAAAGGCGCAAGGCGCACTGAGGCGCAAAGGGTGCTTGGAGTCGGGGCGCGAAGCGCTAGGCAAAGGCGCGCGCCTAACGAAGGTGAGGTTTACAATTATTAAAATTGTTTACAATGCCTATTTGGTGGGTAATTGATATATGAACACATCAATAGTAATATTAGAATTTAAAATGCCAAAATATTCAATACCAAAATTGGAAATTTAATGAAATTGCCAGGCCAAAGGCCTAAAAGCATCAACATAGTTCAACCTCAAAACAAAAAGTACAATAAAAGATTTCAAATTCAAAAATCTAAAAATCCTCGATCATCAGCCATCAGTCATCACTTATCATCAACTAAGTCTGCCAAGATGTCATCATCTTTCTCTTCATCGTCTCTTCAAAATATTTTTCCTCTTCTGTCTCCTTTGCACTGTTCACTTGAATCTCATCCTCATCTACAAGTTGCAACACTCTAATCCGGCCCCTAGCATTGCTACATGAAGCTCTTCCTACACTTATTCTTGATCTAGTGTGATGTAGGGGTTTATTTACTCTAGTAGCTCTGGCAACAAAACCCCAAGTCAAAAGATCATCTTCAAACACAAGTTCATCATCCTCATCGGAATCACCATCCATCCTACCAATCAACCACTCATTACTATCATCAATGTCCTTTAGAAGGATGGGATCAATCATGTCACACTTGTTGTATTGACGTCTCAAAGTTCGATTATATTTCACAAATATTAAAATATTAAAATAAACAATATATACACTGGAATATAGTTCTAGAAATAAGTTTTCACCAACAGCAACAAAGTTTGAAGCATTATTAGTTAATACTTGAATCACATTTGATTTTCCAATTTCCTCTACCATCTCATCAAGTAATTTGTACATTCTATATGCATTCTTGACAATATTAGAAGCATCAATAGACTTGATGAACATTGATCCCCTTGGAGAGTTTACTAAGAAGTTTATTATGTCCTTATTAGCAACCGAATCTCTCCAACCATTGGACATAATCGAGCATCCATATTTTGCCCATTCCTCCTTATGGACCTTCATCAACTCTTTCGTTCGACTAACTTCTTGCTTTAGGAAGGGAACTCTCACTTAATGATAGCTAAGTGGCCTTATTCTAGGACCATATAACCAAATCGATTCAAGTGCTGTCCAAGTGTACAACATTAAATGGTATTCCAACATCATACATCCACCTAGCAAAATCTGCCATTGCCTTTTTGTATTAATTCTTTGTTGCACGCCTCATTTATTGATGTTTGCTTCATCTTCCCTTCTTTTCTAGCTTGAAATGCTTTCTTTGGATCAGGAGTAAAAAACAAGTATATAGGCCCCTTTTGTTTGGGTTTCTTCAAGATGGATTGGTATAAACTTGGACTTCGACTTCCACTACTAAACTCTCTTGCCACAAATGTCAATTTCCTGAACTTCACTCTCTTCATCTTCACCATAACGATTTATGTCATCAAAGGCAGGCGACAACTCATTTTCCTCCTCTATATCTTTCTTCAATATATACTCCCTAATCTCCTCATGTACATGAGCAGGGCACTTAGAGCATTCTTTTTCATTTTGAAATCCTCTGACAATATGTTGTTTTTCCCAAAATATTTCTCCCTTTGTGACTTTGCACAAAAATTGCAAGTCAAATTATTTCTATTTTTTTGATCATCCAAATGTTCATACTTCCATGCAGGATCTTTCTTTGCAGAGCCATAGTTTCTACTTCTAGAATCCATTTAAGGACCTGTCGTCCTAAATGCAAAAGCAATGTATAATATATTTCAGAAAAATGTATAAGTTTGTGTACTGCATTTCCAAAAAAATTACAAAACAGCAGCTAAAGTCATAATTATAAACTTGCATTAAACTACATAATTAATTACATATAATATTATAAGAAGCAGCAGCAGGCAGAAGAAGAAGAAGAAGAAGATGGGAGGGTTTATTAACTTAACCCAACAATTCTTTAAGTTGATATTATATGTCAAATTTCCGTGGATTTTGGTGATTATATCTGATGGATGGCTTTACATCTCTCACTTCTACGTAACATAACTTGGTGGATACGTCAGGTTCTAGAGTGAGTTGCTACACCCATCTCACTGTCAAAGATTTGAACCCTTTTTTATGGACATATTTGTCATGAAGAGAGTTTCTAGTTAAATGAAGTGAGATGGTAATATTGTCCTTTGAATTTCAACATTCTAGGGTCTTGGTGGACTCCCCAAGAATTAACCTAATCAGAAATTCTGTTGCTGGAATATCAAAGGGCCCAGCAGTCCCTAATTTCTCAATATCCATCTACGCTGCATTTGAGCGCATGGATTTCGAGCCTTGGATTTGGATTTTTGTGAATTTGGACAAATTTTCAATGCAAATTTGTATTACATTTTTGTTCATGCAAATACAAATGCAAGGCCTCTCCCAAACACAGGGTTAGTGTCCTTTAACGAAATCATTGACCATTTATTTGTTGTAGCCTATTGATGAGCACGACCTCTAAGTTCTGCAGCATTTTATCCTTTCTTGCTTTTCTTAGACACGATCTGGCTTTATCTCATCCACCTCAAATTCATTTGATCTAATATTATTCATTTTAAAAATAGTCTCTTTTATACAGTCTGATTTTAGATTTTTTTCCCCTTAATTTTGTGGCTAAACTCTATTGTTCACTCTTGTCAATACAATGGTAATGGCAATAATTACAATTAATTTTCTAAATTAAATTTCACTAACCTCTTGCGGGGAAATCTTTCTTCAAAGTCAATGTCAAACTTCTCATCATTTTCCCTATTTTCTGGAATTGTTTGATTGCTTAAGAAAAAGGAATGTTTTGTATGTAAATGCTTGAAAGTTGAAATTTTGGTTGTTACTTTGCCAATATTTTAGTGTTAGCCATGAGAATCAGTTGCTTCTTTTAGAACTGGGCAAAGAAAAATGAGGTTAAAAGCATGTTACAATAGCCTTTTTCTCAAACATTTCTGAATACTGTTTTAAAAATATTTTTCTCAAAACATGCTGTTGTAGGAAATAGTTTCTGCCTAAGAACATTTTAGAAAATTTCATTGTTTTCATGCCCAAAAGTTCTTAGATACCTGATTGTTCTTTTTAATCAAATAGTCCCCAAGCTTCTCAAGGTTTTGACGCCTTCAGTTTCTTGAGTTTTTTGTTTCCTTGTTTGCAAAGTGTAAACCATCTGACCATATCGCTTTTTAATATTATTTTTGAGTCGGATCCCCAGTCTCTAGCCAGAAGAGGAGAAATGATTGTTGTACATCTGTTTCCTGTGTTTCCGTTGCCTACTACCGAACTTATGACTCTGCTTGAGATAAAAACTGATGGTCTTGAATTTCTCTTTTGATATTCAACAGATGTGTCTCTAATTGGTTAGAACAATATCTTTATCGACATGTATTTCTTAGGAACCAATAAAGACTAACGGTCTGATCCCTGATTTTGAACTGCATTCTGAGTTGGGTCTGATTTGAAACCTTGGGCAGTCACTCAAGCACAAAATTTGGTTATAATTTTTTGCCCCTCATATTTTAGTTGGGGAACAGTTTTGTTTGCAAGAATGTGCTGTACATTTCATTTTTATGTTCGTTTGTTCCAGGTAATTTTAAATGAATATTATCAAAGTTGTCCGGAGTTTTTGTGAAAACCGCACAACTTTATTCAAGATTTGAAGGGACTCGTTTGTTCGTAACCTAGTATGGTTTTCCTTGTATGATTGGGTGGTGCTTCAACTGGTTCAATTGTTGGTCAAGAAAGGTGATATTTTCATCGTCTCAAAGAAGGCTTGGGTAGATGCTGATGTGGGATTGCGTAGCGCTTGATTTGTGACAATTCTTTGTTTTGTTCCCTGTTTTAGGCTTACGGGACCTGCTGATTTGTTTTAAGTCTGAATTTTTTAGAAAATATGCATTTATGTTTTTCTTTACATCTTGTTTAAGATTTGTGGAAAACGTTCATGTTGCTTTCAAGCATTTATATATTTATGAAAGCCAAAGGCGGTCATGTTTTTACAGGTATATACAAAAAATTGTGCGACCTCTCAACTTTTCATTAGGCTAGCAAGTGGTGATTCTTAATGCAAGTAGCTGAATATTTTTGTGATGTTTTTTGTGCGCTTAAAGCTGAATGGGGTTGGGCAGATGTCATTAAACTTTTAGCCAATGCAATGTTTAGGCTAGCATGTATACAATATGAGATAAAATTCATATTTTCAATTTTTTTTTTTCCAATGAAATTTGTCCAAATAAAGCCTCAAGAATGTTATTTCTTATAGTTTTGGGTTGTGTAAGAATGTTTGGCATGCATGATTTTATCATGGGTGCGAGTGTAGTGATGTATGCAGTTGAGGTATCCTCAAGTCCGATAGGCTTAAATTTTATTCCTTATACCCCATCAATTTGATTAGACTTGCCATCTGTTTTTAATGTTCAACTCATGGCAAGAAAAATTGAAAAGATCTTCCATCCTCCTCAGACAGATGGAGGGCAAAGGCCTTTAATTTCCCCTCCAATTAAGAATTGGTCCTCACTAATCCATCTTGAACTTGTGGGGTTAAGCTCTATTGCAATGATATTGTAGGAGGGTCTTGTAGAAAAAAATAGCTCAATAGCAGGATGATAAAAAGGTTGATACCTTTCGTTCTTATTACTTTTTCAAGATAAAAGATATAAAGTTATGCATGCACATATGTAAATTTAGGATCAGGATAATTACCTTTCTGTCTTCATATCACATCTAGAAGTAACGAAATCATCTCTCTTTCTTGACCATTATTTGATCTATGTTGCTACTGTTCAAGCCATAATATCTGTCTTTGTTTTGTCTTTGATATGTGCTACGCTTAACTTATCATCTATGCCTTCATTTCTTGTCTTTCAGAATGCCATTCATTTGTTCATTCTTGTTTACACCATATGTTTTTGTGTTGTTTCTTAACCACGCAATATTTTTATATATGTTATAGTTGGTGTTATATCAACCCTATAAACTATTTCTTTTAATTTTAAAAGTATTATGCAATTTCATAACATGCTAAAACTTTTTAAATGAAAAACTTTTTCTCTAGATTTGGGTTCTTCTTCACCTATAGTTTCATTAATTAAGACAGTATCATGTACAAATAACATATACAAGGGAACACCATTCTGGATGTGTTTAGTAACTTCATCAAAATATAAGTGAAAGAGATAAAAACTTAAGGCAAACCCCTATGATTGAGAATTCCCTAGACTTTCCTTTTAGTTCTAACCCTGATCATTACTCCATCATGTGCATTGTTACAAGCCAAGTTTATTTAGTATCTTATGATTGTTTATGACCACTTATTTTTATGTTCATTGGGTGGGTAACTATCAGGTAAATAGCTATGTAGGTTTATTTTTTAAGTTGTTGCACCTTAAGTGAAAAAGGGGAATCATTGCGTATGTTGATGTTTTCTCATCCTACACTAGGGATTGCATAGAAACACTTTAGGAGAGGGTGAATGTTAACCGATTATTGTGAAATTCACTAACTATTGTAAGTATATTCAGTTTACTAGCCAATACACATTGCTTATAGTGATGTAAGAATATCAGTTACATAGTTGTTACTACATGACTTCCATGTTTACTAATTGCTTGCCACTTATGCACATTTTGTATTCAATGCTTGTGAATGTGTTCATGTGGTGTATTCATGGTTTAACTCTTGGTTGACTAGTTATGCTTGTGTGCTAACACTAGTGCACATAACCTCTTACACGATGCAAAGAGCTTGGCTCATAAAAGTTGATATTTGAGCTTAGTTTGTTGCTTCATGATTTAGTTGCCTTTGAATTGTCTGACTAAGGAAACATCAATTGGAAAACCATGTTGTGCACTATTGGAGAGACTTGATGCACTTGAGTCTCATATCAAGACTTTTAATGAGGTGGCCCAACTAATATACCATTGAAGGGATCTCAAAAGCACAAGATTTCTATTAATGAATTGTTGAAAGATTTTCATGGTATGGTGGAAGCATCATAGCACGAGATGGGCGAAATTACGGCCTAACTTTGCTTTCAAATCTCGTTTTGATGATAACAAATGAAGGTTGATTTAACATGTGTTGTTAAAGTAATGATGTTTGTGGAATGCTTAAAGACAAAGTTCAAAAGAAAGAATAGCGATAAAAGTTCAAGATCACTAAGGACTAAAAAGTCACATTCATATTTAAAGTCTTCCAAAGGAAGCTCAAGCAACACCAAAATGAGTAAAGTATGTAAAGCTGACTCAAACTCAAGTCAAAAGCGGATTCAAAGCAAATTACCATGGAAGACTTGAAGATTAGAATGTTTAAGGCTTTAAGACGAATGATGTAAGTACTTCATATTGAAATATTACGTGGAAATATTTTGAAGCTCTTTAGGTGTTATTGTGGTCTTAGAAACTTTATTTTAAAAATCTCGGAAAAAGTTTTATTGGCAATCAAAGTAAGAAAACAAAGAGTTTTTGAAAACTAAACTGAAAAACCAGATTTCTAACTATCTAGACAATTGAAGTTTAATCTCAGAAGACTGAAGAATTTCCTTAGACGACTGAAGATTAAGTTTAGTCTACTGAAAAATTTCCTAATGAATTCCTGAAGAGGCAGTATAACCTCAGACGATTGAACTATGTCACCTTAGTCTATACTTTCAATATTTTAAAGAACTTCAGAAGACTGAACTCGATGCTTCAGTCAACTGAACACTGTTAACAACTATAATTTTTAAATGTTTTAAATTTCAAACTTAAGTTTCTTGTGCTTCAAATTTCATAAAAACTTGAGAAATACTACAAGTAATCTTGGACAACACGAAAATACCTTTAGAAGCCTATAAATACATGTTTTATTAAATCAAACCATACCAAGTAATTAAAAATCAGCTCAAAGGCTGAAAGCTCTCTTGCACTCTAAAAGATATCTCTTGCTCATTCTTGTAAATCTGAATTGCTGAAGAATTATGAAGTATTGAATCATCCTTCTCTTAGTTTTAAACTTATGAATTGCTGATTCTCATCTAGAGAAGAAATTTGGTGAAATCACTTTTGAGTTTCATTTCTATTTCCTTTGATATTTTATATTAAAGTATATAGTACTTTCAATTGTACTAATCTACTCTTTTGAGAGTGTCATTGTACACTAGATTGTCTATTATCTTTCTTATAGTTGTTGACGATTCAAAGATTGTTTGGATCGTTGGACCAAGTGTGGGGTATCGCTTGGAGAGGGGGCTCTACCCTTAAGGAGGGATTTTCAAAGATTTTATTCCGCCCAAAAAGGAGTGCTATAGTGGTAACCTTAGGTGGTATTGGCCTAAGACGAGGACGTAGGTTAGGAATAAGCCGAATCTCGTAAAAATCTAGGTCTCACTCTTACCATTCTCTTTACTTTCAGCATATATATATATATATATATATATATATATATGTATGTATGTATGTATGTATGTATGCATATTGTGTGGTGTGTATGCAAAGTGCAGGTTGTTGAAAATAAAAAAACCGAGATTAAGAAGACTCTTAACTTAAGAAAGTATGTTTAATTAAACTTTTGCGGAAACCCAAAAGAGAGTACGTTGTTTAATCATTTGCGGAAATCTTAGTTGAGAGAGGACAAGCAAATTTCATTCATTACAAGGCTTGAAACAAACACATATTCACAGGGCTACAAACGAACTCTCCCTTGAGTTTTTGCTAAAGCTGAAAAGTGCTACATTTTATATTTTGATAGAGTATATTGTGTTTGATTGGATTGTTTGGTTATTGTTTACTTTTTTGAGATTAAATGTGATTGTGGATTAATTAAACAAACTAAGTTTTTGTTGAGTGTTGCTAAAGGTTAAAGAATTCTTAAAAAGAATTAAAAGAATATTTTAATAACCCAATTCACCCCCCTTCTAGGGACTACACCTTGACTTTCAATTGGTATCAGAGTTGTGTTATAACAAATCTTTAAAAGTAGTTATATAAAGATCTACAGGGCACATGTAGGAGTAGCTCCCTTTGGAGAGGGTCAATCCTCAACTAGACTACCTATCTTTTGTGAACTTAATTACACCTTTTGGAAACAACGAATGATAATTTATTTTTAAACTATGATTGGAAAGTTTGGAAGGTTGTCACAAATGGTGACTTAATATCTACCAAACTAGTAGATGGAAAAGAGGTTCCTAAGGAAGAAAAAGAGATGACCGAGATGGATCATAAAATTCTTCAAGTCAACTCTAGTGCTATAAATGCTCTATATTGTGCACTTGACATACGAAATTGGAATTGCCTTCAAGAGGGGGGTGAATTGGGTTTTACAAATTTTATTCCTCCATTTTAATACCTTTTGTGTTATAACAATAATTAATAAATACAATCAAAATTAATTTAGAGTAATCACAATCAAAGTAAAACTATCAACCACTCAATTCTTGTAATAATAGTCCTGTATCAATATGAAAATTTGTTGAACTTGTATAAGCCCTGTATCATAATTACACTTCTTCCCAATGTTCAGCATTTAAATAAACTTTAAGTATAATAAGTTAAGGAAGATCAACCAACGTAGTCCCTTTCGGTTTCCGCAATCAATCCTGATCAAACCATAACAAATTACCTTCCGGTCTATTTAACAATCGAACACTCAGAATTTATTAATTTTAGAGCAACCATACAGATTGTAACTTTTGCTAAAAAATAAAGAGTAGGAAAGAAAAAGAAGAACACAGGTTTTTACGAGGTTCTCCTTCAACACAGCCTATGTCCTTGCCTTTGGCAAAACCACCAAAGGATTCACTATCACCATTCCTTTACCAAGCGGAACAATACCAGTTACAACAGTCCTTGGGTAAGGCTAGAGCCACATTCTCCAAACAATATCCCCTTGTTTGGTCTAACGATTCAGCACTCGAATTGTTAATCAATTTGTTACAAAGATTTAAAACAAAGCGTACAAGAACTTGCTCCTCAAAGAGATGATTAGTACAAATTGAAAAACTATGTACTTCGGTAAATTCAGAATATGAAAATTCAATATGAAGCTATAAAGATTTATCATCGTAAGTATCTTTTAATAGATGAAAGAATCAACAATTGATGCACAGACACAGTAAGAAACTCAGCAAGACTTCAGAGATTTTCGTGAGTCATGAGAGCAATAGAAAGCTTTTAGAATTTCAGTAACTTTCGAGAGAGTATGATAGATGAATTGATTTCTTGGTGTCTAAATTAATGAAACTTGAGGGTATTTATAGATGTAGAAAGACTTCTTGCTTGTTCCTCAAGTTTACTTGGAGTAGGGTCCAAGTTGTAAATTAGTTTGGGTTTCAAATAATTTAAATTTCAAAACTATGCCTGTTGGAAATTGTGAAATCTACCGCGAGCCAGACAACTGTGTAGTTACTAGCAGTTGACTGTCTATGTATATCGTACATATTTTTTTTCAAATAGAAAGTTGGTAGTCAGCTGTCCCCATGGTGGCAGTCGTCTGTTACTAAACAAATCAATTTTTCAATACACACAGAATGATGGCAGTCGGCTGACAGAACACATACAAGCATCTCGCTTGACACTGGCTATCGTTTGTCAGAACCTTGAAAGTCGTCTGTCAGGCTTCTGACTTTTACTAAAATTCTTTAAATATGCCAGTCGTCCGTCACTACATAGACAGTCGTATGTCCAGCAAACTTTTTGTCTTTTGAAAAACATTTTTATCTCTCTCATTTTTCCTTAGATATTCTTGGAGTATAAACTTGTTTAACTTTGAAAAACATGTTTTAAGATTTTAAAACTTCAGATTTCTAAGTGTGTCTTTGCCTAATGAGCTTCAAAATGAAAATTCATATTTGAATCAACTTTGAAGTACTTACGAAGCTTGTTCTATAAACACATTTGACACTTCTTTGCTTTTGAGTCCTTTTAATGTTGCTCTTTAATCATTCAGACTTCTATGAGCTTTCATTATGAATCTCTGGTATTCATGTGTGACTTTTTTTGTTCCTTGATCCTTGTAAGCTTTCATGTTAGTGTATGTGAAATTTGAGAAATCATCTTTACCTGAAATAATGTCACTTGGAAACACATTAGATAACTTTATTTAGTTATCATCAAAACCAAGAGTTTGTAAGCCTAACTAGGCCAATAATCTCCCCCTTTTGATGATAACAAAGAAAGAGCAAAGATATAAAATAAAATTAATGCTCCCCCTGTCAATAAGCATAGACTTAAAATAATCGCATTAAGACATAAGTTCAAAAGATTTAAAGTTTCAGTTTCAGATGTAACATAAAACTCATAGTTCATAGAACTCATAGTACATCAAACATACATAGACTCATAAACTTTGCTCACACAGACACATACTCCTCCTTTTGACATCAACAAAAAGGCCTAATACATCCAGAAATTGAGCATGTGTAGCATACAAAATATCAAAAGTTTAAACATCAAAAGTCTATAGTCAAGTATCAGAGGCTGTGTCACTATCTTCAGCAAGTCCTCCTCCTTCTTCAGTAGTGTCTTCTCCTGATTTTGCGTGAGAGTCTTCATCAGCATTCTCATTACTCTCTTTATCTGAATCAGTGTCATTTTGTGTGACACGTTGCTCTATGTTTTCAAGACATTTATATAGTAAAGTATATTTATCATCAATATTTGTGATCTTGTCTTGAAAAGAAGCAAAATTATCCCTCATTTCAAAATTGAAGCTAGAATAGTGCTGATAGAAAGGGAGAAACCAAGGAGGCATATCAGCTTCTTCAGGAGCTGGATTCCTTTCTTCTGGTGCTTGTTGTGCTAGTCTATTGCCCCTAAACATCCATCCTTCGGTGTACTTTTTGTAATCCATCTTCTTTAAGGTAGTGGAGGAGAATAGATTGTAATGGGTTCGCTTCGCCAGTTTCGAAGATGGAGTGATGACTTGAAAATGAGCAAATACTAAGGAAAGAATGCCACTATACGGAAGCCCAATTCTAGGAGATTTGAACTTCATAACCATCCATTTGAGTACAAGGCTGGCTAAATCCAATTTCTTTCCTTTTAATATGCACCACATAATGAAACAATCGAAGATGGAGTTGTGATCAAAAGATCCTGATCTCGGAATTATATTATAAGCAATGATCTTGTGGAGAATTTGTGCTTGCAGATTTAGATGTTTGTATAGTGGAGGATTGCCAAAATAAACGGGTTGATTGTTCATCACAAGATGCAAAAATTCTTGTGGTGAAAAACCTTACACCATAGTCCCCTGTTTTTCTATTGGATTGCACTCAAAATCCCCATGCTTGATACGAAGTGTTTTCTGTAATGAGTGTGGAGTAAGTGTTATCTTTTGGCCAAAAACTTCAGTATCAAATCCAATGTCTTTCTTTACCAAGTTTGAGTAGAAAAGTTTAATCTGATCTGGGAAATATCCTTTAATTTGGTGAAGAACAAATTTATCCCATCCTATATTTTTGAACAATTCAAGAATCTCAGGGAAATTTTCTTCAAAGAAAGTAACATCTAATACCTTACAAAACATTGGATCGATTGTAGAGATGTGATTTTGATACAATGCTTTTGCGAGACATGAGACCGGCCATTTCTCTATTTCGTTGTTTCTTGTAGCCTTTGAAGAAGAAGAGGATGCTTTGTCCTTTTTCCTAACAATTTGGGTACGTGACATTTTGATGAAATTAAAATTTGTGAAACCCTAGGAGTGAAGGAATTAGGGTTGTGATGGATTGACGTTGGGAGGAGGTTTGGAGAGGAGAAACTTAGAGGAGAAATGAAGTGGAGCTTGAATAGTGAAGGGTAGATGAATGGATGCGTATGTGGCTTTAAAAGGAGTGTTTTTCATGTTAAATGAATGACCCGCCACGAGACAGTCGTCTGTCACCAAGTTGACAGTAGTGTGTCCACTGTCTTTTTAGATAAACAGGAGCCTGTCAAGCGCCTGCCTGGTGTCTAGCAGTCGTCTGCCCTAAAGAAAATTTCGATTCTCTCTTAGTTAACCTCTCTTACATGTAACATTCCTAATTCCTGTCGGATAAATACAAATTGATCTTCAGCTAATGGTTTTGTAAATATATTAGCTAATTGATCGTGAGTGTTAACAAATTCAAGTATTATTTCTTTCTTATCTACATTATCTCTTAAGAAATGATGACGTATATCAATATGTTTGGTTCTTGAATGTGATACCAGATTCTTTGAAATATTTATAACACTTGTATTGTCACACTTTATAGGGATTGTTTGGTATTGTATTTTGAAGTTCCTTAATTGTTGTTTTATATACAAGGTTTGAGCACAACAGCTCCCAGTTGCTATTTATTTTGCTTCAGCTGTAGATAATGCTACGAAATTTTGTTTCTTTGAGAACCAAGAAACTAGTGAGTGTCCTCGAAAGTGACAAGTCCCACTAGTGCTCTTTCTATCTATTTTGCATCATGCATAATCCGCATCTGAATAACTTATCATTTCGAAATCAGTCCCCTTGGATACCATAAACCTAGATCAAGTGTGCCTAGTAAATATCTAAGGATTCGTTTAACTGCGATTTGATGTGATTCCTTAGGAGCCGATTAAAACCTAGCATACATACAAACACTAAACATGATATCTGATCTACTTGCTGTTAAATAAAGTAAGCTTCTTATCATTCCTCGGTAATGCTTGGTATCTACTTGTTTTCCTTTTTCATCCTTGTAAAGACTTGTTGAGGTGCTCATGGGAGTTCCTATGGGTTTGCTTTCCTCAATATCAAACTTTTTTAACATGTCTTTGATATATTTAGTTTGATTTATGAATGTTCCATTTTTAGCTTGTTTGATTTGTAACCTTAGGAAGTAATTTAATTCTCCCATCATGCTCATTTCAACTCTCTTTGCATAGTTGTGGCAAATTCGTTACATAAATCTTCATGAGTTGCTCCAAATATGATGTCGTCAACATAAATTTGTACTATAAGCTTATTATTATTTTTGATTTTTATAAATAAAGTGTTATCTATCTTTCCTCTTGAAAAATTGTTTTGGAGTAGGAACTTTCTTAGTCTTTCATACCAAGCTCTAGGAGCTTGTTTCAATCCATATAAGACTTTAGTTAACTTGAATACATGGTTTGGATTTTTAGAGTCTTCAAATCCTGGAGGTTGTTTAACGTAAACTTCTTCATTTATATAACCGTTTAGGAATGCACTTTTTACATCAATTTGGTATAATTTAAAGTCTTTATGTGCTGCATAGGCAAGAAGCATCCTTATTGCTTCCATTCTTGCTACGGGAGCAAAGGTTTTTTCGTAATTGATACCTTTTTCTTGATTATAATCTTGTGCTACTAGCCTAGCTTTATTTCTTACAATTACCCCATTTTCATCTTTTTTATTTCTAAACATCCATTTAGTTCCTATGATTGACTTATCTTTGGATTTAGGTATAAGTTCCCATACTTGACTTCTTTTAAATTGATTTAGTTCCTCATGCATAGTTATGATCCAAGAATCATCTTTTAAGACTTCTTCTATATTCTTGGTTTCATCTTGAGACAAGAAAGTATAATGGTTACAAATATTTTTTAACGAGGCTCTAGTGATTATTCCTTTTGATGGTTCACCAAGAATTTGATCTTTTGGGTGACTTTTAGCATATCTCCATTCTTTAGGTAGTTCTAGATTTTCTATGATGTTTTCATTTGAAGTTTCATTATTATTTTCTTCTTTTATTTCAAAATCTTCTATTTTTTGTGAGATATCTTCTTTTTCATCTTTCTTAGCTTTATTGTTATAATTATTTGATCCATCAAACGTTATGTGTATTGATTCAATAATAGTAAGAGTCCTTTTGTTATAAACCCTATAAGCTTTATTATTTGTAGAGTAACCTAAGAAGATACCCTCATCAGATTTTGCATCGTTCTTTCCTAAATCATCTTTAGTATTAAGAATAAAACATTTGCACCCAAATATATGAAAGTAGGAAATGTTGGGTTTTCTTCATTTCCATAATTCATACGGTGTTTTTTCTATACTTGATCTTATGGATACTCTATTTATAATGTAACAAGTTGTATTCACAACTTCTGCCCAAAAATATTTAGATAGATTATTTTCATTTAACATGGTTCTTGCCATTTCTTGTAGGGTTATATTTTTTCTTTCTATAACTCCAAAATTATGATTTGTTCCATGTTCATTACAGAATTTTTCAACATCTTTGTTTTTAAACTCCCTACCTTGATCACTTCTAAAAGTAGTTATACTATAGTCATTTTCATTTTTGTAATTTCTTGCTTAAGATGATTAGCATATCACAAGTTTCGTCTTTGTTTGCTAAGAATAATACCCAAGTGAATCTTGAATAGTCATCTACTATTACAAAAGCATACTGTTTACCTCTTAGACTTAAGGTTCTAGTTGAACCAAATAAGTCTAGGTGCAAGAGTTCTAGTAGTTTTTTAGTAGATATGTATTTTTTCTTTTTGAAACTTGTTTTGACTTGCTTTCCTTTTTGGCATGCATCACACACCTTGTATATTATGAATTTAGTATTTGGTAATCCTTTTACAAGATTTTTCTTTGATAACTTGGATAAAAGATCCATACTAGCATGTCCTAGTTTCTTATGCCACAATCAACTTATTTCATTCATTGCTGCCAAACAAGTTACGTTTTGATTTACTAAGTTCTCAAGGTTTATACAATAAACATTATTTATTCTTTGTGCTATAAATAAGGTTTGATTGTTTTTAAGATTTTGGATAACACATTTTTATTTCTTAAAAGTTATTTTGAACCCTTTGTCACTTAATTGGCTTATGCTTAAAAGATTGTGTTTTAATCCTTCTACCAATAGCATATTATCAATGGTAAGAGAATGTTCTTTACCTATTTTTCCAATGCCAATAATTTAACCTTTGACATTGTTGTTGAAGGTGACGTATCCCCCATCCATTTGGTTTAATGTGGTGAACTTGGTTCTGTCATCGGTCATGTGCCTTGAACACTTGCTGTCCAAGTACTACTTATCCGTTGACGGTGTAGTCCTAAAACATACCTATAATGAGGGATTCATTGTGTTAGTCTTTGGAACCCAAATGCTTTTAACTTTTTTTGTATTGTTTTTAGTTCCATTATTGATTTTCCATTCTCCTTGTACTTTGACATATTTTCTTTTCAGTGGGCAATTGAACATTACATAACCCTTAGTCTTGTACATGTAACAAGTGGTGTGTTCATGTTTATTGTTTGAAGAAATACTAGCATAGTGCTTGGTTTCTTTGACAAAACATCCCATGTATAATTTTTTATTCCTTTGGTTTATTTTTCCATTATAACCTATCCCTTCTTTGTTTCCATTTAGTCTTTGTTGTCCAATCATGTTTTCAAAGTTTTCTTTTCCTTTGGTAAAGTTATATATAATTTTCTCTTTATCCTCTACTGATTTTTTTAAGTTCGATTATCTCTAACTCCTTTTTGTTTAAATCATCTTCTTTAATTTTTCCTATCTCTTGAGTAATTTCTTTTATTTCATCTTCTAATTTTTCAATACAAGAATCTTTCTCCTTTTCACTGGTTTTAGATGTTTCAAGTTGCTTCATTAATTCTTTATTTTGATCATTCAGAGTTATATTTCTCTTGGAAATTTTTATAAATCTCTTATGTAAAAAAAACAACTTAGCTTGTAATTCTTTATAGGAAGACATGCTGTCACAAGACTCATCACAAGACTCATTGTAAGATTCTGTAGAGGAATAGTAGGAGTTTACCTCTTCGTCATTAGCCATGAAGTATATATTTGCCATCTCTTGTCCACTTGACTTGTTTTCCATCTTGCTGGAGCTTGAATCATTCCAAGTGGCCTTTATAGCTTTCTTTTTTTTTTCTTCTTGTCTTTCTTAAGTAACGGGCAGTCCGACTTGATATGCCGTGGTTTCTTACAATGATAGCATATAAGAGGTTCATTTTTACTTTTATTTTCTTTTCTATTTGTCTTTTTTTTTTTTAGGTTTCTTTTTATTAAACTTTCTAGGAAATCGTTTATTTCTCCTATATAATTTTCCTAATCTTTTAGCGATGAATGTTAATTCATCTTGATCTAAGTCGCTTGATTCACTTTCTTCTTCACTTGAGCTGTTACTAGAAGCTTTTAATGCAATTGACCTTTTATGCTTGGGTTCATGATTTCTTTCCTTTAAGGTCATTTCATAGGTAAGTAGTGAACCTATGAGTTCATCTAGAGAGGTGGTCTTTAGGTTTCTACCTTCCGTGATAGTTATAGCCTTTGGTTCCCATATGGAGGGAAGGCTTCGTAGAATTTTTCTAATCATTTCGTAGGTAGTATAAGTTTTTCCTAAGGCACTTAAGGAATTGATTATGTGGGTAAATCTAGTGTACATACTTGATATGGTTTCATCCGAATTTATTTTGAATGCTTCATACTTGCTTGTTAACATGTCTATCCTGTTGTCTCTAACATCTATTGTTCCTTCATATGTTACTTCTAATTTGTCCTATATTTCTTTAGCCGTCTTGCAAGCTATGATCCTATTAAATTCGTTAGCATCTAAAGTACAGTATAAAACATTTATAGCGCTTGAATTGATTTGAAACATTTTATAATCTGAATCGGTCATATCCTTTTTCTTTTTTGGAATATGTTTTCCATCTATTATCTTAGTGGGAATAAGGTCTCCATCCATAACTACTTCCCATGCTTTCCATTCCATGTGTTGGAGATAGATTTGCATTCTCTTTTTCCAAAAGGTATAGTTGTGTCCACAAAAGATTGGTGGATGGGTTGAGGATTGACCCTAACCGAAGGGTGCTACTTCTATATTTGCCATTTGATTTTTTTATTGTTTCTTGTTAGGAATTACTATAACTAGGATCTGATACCAATTGAAATTGAAATAGCTTTCCAAGAGGGGGGTGAATTGAGTTTTAAAAATTTTATTCCTCATTTTTAATACCTTTTGTGTTATAACAATAATCAATGCTAAAATACAATCAAAATTAATTTAGAGTAATCACAATCAAAGTAAAACTATCAACCACTCAATTCTTGTAATAATAGTTCTGTATCAATATGAAAATTTGCTGAACTTGTATAAACCCTGTATCACAATTACACTTCTTCCCAATGTTCAGCCTTTAAATAAACTTTCAGTATAGTAAGTTCAGGAAGATCAACCAATGTAGTCCCTTTCAGTTTCCGCAATCAATACTGATCAAACCAAAACAAATTACCTTCCGGTCTATTTAACAACCGAACACTCAAAATTTATCAATTTTAAAGCAACCATACAGATTGTAACTTTTGCTGAAAAATAAAGAGTAGAAAAGAGAAAGAAGAACACAGGTTTTTACGAGGTTCGGTTTCAACACAGTCTACGTCCTCGCCCTTGACAAAACCACCAAAGGATTCACTATCACCGTTCCTTTACCAGGCGGAACAATACCAATTACAACACTCTTTGGGTAAGGCTAGAACCCGCATTCTCCAAACAATATCCCCTTGTTTGGTCTAACGATTCAGCACTCGAATCGTCAATCAATATGTTACAAAGATTCAAAACAAGGCGTACAAGAACTTGCTCCTCAAAGAGCTGATTAGTACAAATTGAAAAACTATGTACTTTGGTAAATTCAGAATATGAAAACTCAATATGAAGCTCTAAAGATTTATCACCGTAAGTATCTTTCAATAGATGAAAGAATCAACAATTGATGCACAAACAGAGTGAGAAACTCAGCAAGACTTTAGAGATTTTCGTGAGTGATGAGAGCAATAGAAAGCTTTCAGAATTTCAGTAACCTTTGAGAGAGTATGATAGTTGAATTAATTTCTTGGTGTCTAAATTAATGAAGCTTGAGGGTATTTATAGATGTAGAAAGACTTCATACTTGTTCCCCAAGTTTACTTGGAGTAGGGTCCAAGTTGTAATTTAGTTTGGGCTTCAAATAATTTAAATTTTAAAAATATGCATGTTGGAAATTGTGAAATCTTCCATGAGCCAGACAACTGTGTAGTCACTGGCAGTCGGTTGTCCTCATGGTGGCAGTCGTCTGTCACTAAACAAATCAGTTTTTCAAAACACACAGATGATGGCAGAACACATATAAGCGTCTCACTTGACACTGGCAATCATTTGTCAGAACCTTGATAATCGTCTGTTAGGTTTCTGGCTTCTGTTAAAATTCTTTAAATATGCCAATCGTCTGCCACTACACAGACAATCATATGTCCAGTAGACTTTCTTTCTTTTGAAAATTTTTTTTATCTCTCTCATTTTTGCTTAGATATTCTTGGAGTATAAACTTGTTTAACTTTGAAAAACATGTTCCAAGATTTTAAAACTTTAGATTTCTAAGCGTGTCTTTGCCTAATGAGTTTCAAAATGAAAATTCATATTTGAATAAACTTTGAAGTACTTATAAACACACTTGACACTTCTTTGCTTTTGAGTCCTTTTAATGCTGCTCTTTAATCTTTTAGACTTCTGTGAGCTTTCATTATGGATCTCTGGTATTCATATGTGACTTTCATTGTTCCTTAATCCTTGTAAGCTTTCATGTGAGGGTATGTGAAATTTGAGCAAATCATCTTTTCCTAAAATAATATCACTTGGAAAACACATTAGATAACTTTACTTTGTTATCATCAAAACCAAGATTTTGTAAGCCTAACTAGGCCAAAAAAATTATTGAATTCAATATAGTTATGGCTTGTAAAATAGTAAAGAAAATTTGGGATAAACTTGAAGTAACCTACGAAGGTACCGTAAATGTTAGAGACAATAGAATCGATATGTTGACTAGTGAATACGAAAACTTTAGGATGAATATGATGAATCCATCACAAACATGTACACTAGGTTTACATATATTATAAACTCTTTAAATACTTTAGGGAAAACTTATTCCACTTATGAGATGATACGTAAAATCGTTAGAGGACTACTACCCGTTTGGGAACCAAAAGGCACAGCCATAACAAAAGGTAGAAATCTCAAGACCACCTTACTAGATGAACTTATGATCACTTCTCACTTATGAAATGACTATGAAAAAAAGGAACACTAAAAACAAAAATAAAAAAATCTATAGCTCTTAAAGCATCTAAAGAAAACTCAAGTGAAGAAGATGATGAAACGAGTGAATTAGATGATGAAGAACTAGCATTTATCACTAAAAGACTTGAAAAATTATTTGAGAGAAACAAGAAGTTCACTAGAAAATTCAGAGGCACAAAAACTGAAAAAGGTGAAACAAGTAAGAAGGAAAATAAAAATAAAAATGATCCTCCTATTTGCTATCATTGTAAAAAGGTTGGACACATTAAGCCTGATTGGCCACAGCTCAAGAAAGAAAAGAAGAAGAAGAAAACAACAGTGAAAGCCACATGAAATGATACAAGCTTAAGCGAGTCAGAGAACGAATCCAGCGAACAAAAGATGACAAACATGTGCTTCATGGCACACAATGCTGAGGTAAATTCTTACTACTCCTCCTTGGAAGAAGTAAGTGATGAATCATGTAATGATTCATGTCAAAGTATGCCTTTTTGCAAAGAAATTCAAGCTGAACTATTTAACTTACACAATAGGTTCATCAAAGTATCTAAGAGAAATATAGCCTTAAAAGAATAAAATGAAAATCTTAAGAATCAACTAGAATGTTCTAAATTGGCCGAAAAAGAAAAGGATTCTCACATTAATGACCTAATGAAGAAAATTAATAATATGTCTTACGAATTACTGAAATCACAAGTGAATGATGATGACAAGAAAGATATAGAGATAAATGATCTGAAAAGTAAAATTGAAGATAAAGAAAAAATCATTTACAACTTCACTAGAGGAAAACAGAATTTTGAGAAAATGGTTGGATGACAAAGGATGGCTAACAACCAAAAAGGAATAGGTTACAATGGAATTGCAAACAAAAGAAAGAAGAACTTATTCATAGGATACTTTGTGAAAGAAGCAAAACACTATGCAAGTACATCCTTTAGAAACATACATGAACATACTACTTGTTACTTGTGTAGGAATAAGGGACACATAATTTTTAATTGTCCACTTAAGAAGAAATATGTCAAAGTTAATAATGAGTGGAAAATTAACACTAAAACTAGACATGATTTAAAAAGAATTAAGAAGGTTTGAATTCCAAAAAGAAACACCATAAATCCTTCCTTGTAGGTATGCTTTAGGTCTACCCCATCCAAAGAAAAATGGTACTTGGACAGTTGGTGTTCAAGACATATGACGGGAGATGGAACAAAGTTCACCACCCTAGCTCAAAGAGATGGAGGATATGTGACCTTCGGTAACAATGCTAAAGGTAAAATTATCGGCATAGGAAAAATTGGTAAAGAACCCTCACTTACTATTGATGATGTTTTGTTAGTTAATGGACTAAAACATAATTTTCTAAGTATAAGTCAACTTAGTGACAAAGGTCATGACATAATATTTAAGAAAGATAAGTGTATAGTTCAAAATCCTAGAAATCATGAAATTCTATTCACAGCCAATAGAATTAATAATGTGTATTGTATAAACCTTGAAAGTCTAATTTCTTAAAATGTAACATGTTTGGCTGCCATAAGTGAAGTTAAGCTAGTTGGCTATGGCACAGAAGACTAGGACATGCAAGCATAGATCTTCTATCAAAACTATCTAAGAAGAATTTAGTCAAAGGTTTACCTAATAAAAAGTTCATTAAGGATAAAATTTGTAATGCTTGCCAACTTGGAAGACAAAGATGACCTAGGGAAATTTGATGCTAAGTCAGAGGAAGGTATCTTCCTAGGATATGCTGCAAATAGTAAGGCAACAAGAGAACTATTGGCCTAACATGACTTTCAAATCTCGTTTTGATGATAACAAATGAAGGATGATTTAACATGTGTTGTTAAAGTGATGATGTTTTAGGAATATTTAAAGACAAAGTTCAAAAGAAAGAATAGCAATGAAAGTTCAAGATCACTAAGGACTCAAAAACCACATTCATATTTAAAGTGATCCAAAGGAAGTTCAAGCAACACCAAAATGAGTAAAGTATGTAGAAATCTAAAGCTGACTCAATGCTTAAGTCAAACGGGATTCAAAGTAAAAATACCATGGAAGACTTCAAGTTTAGAGTGTTTTAAGGCTTTAAGACAAATGATGCAAGTACTTCATATTGAAATATCACATGAAAATATGTTGAAGCTCTTTAAGGGTCATTTTGGATTTAGAGACTTTATTTTACAAAACCCCGGATAAAGTTTTTATAAATTAAAGCAAGAGAGCAAAGAGTTTTTGAAAACTAAAACTGAAAAACTAGAATTTTAACTGCCCATACAGCTGAAGTTTATCCTCAGAAGACTGAAGAATGTCCTCAAAAGACTGAAGATTAAGTTTAGTCTACTAAAGAATTTCCTAACGAAATCCTGAAGAGGCAGTATAGCCTCAGAAGTTTGAACCATGTCAGCCTAGTTAACTGACCTTGTTTTCAGTTAGTTTTTCAGTGTTTTAAAGAACTTCAAAAGACTGAACCCGATACTTCAGTCTGCTGAACACTGTTAACGACTAAATTTTTTAAATGTTTTAAAATTCAAACTTAAGTTTCTTGTGCCCCAAATTTTATTAAAAACTTGGGAAATACTCCAAGTAATCTTGAGCAACACGAAAATACTTTTATGAGCCTATAAATACATATTTTAGTAAATTAAACTATACCAAGAAATTGAAAATCTGTTCAAAAGCTGAAAGCTCTCTTACTCTCTCAAAGATCTCTTTTGCTCACTCTTGCAACTCTAAATTGCTGAAGAATTTTGAAGTGCTGAAACATCCTTATCTGAGTTCTAAACTACTGAATTGCTGATTCTCATCTAGAGAAGAAATTTGGTGAAATCACTCTTGAGCTTCAATCTATTTCTTTTGATATTTGATATTGAAGTATATAGTACTTTCAGTTGTATTAATCTACTATTTCGAGAGTGTCATTGTACACAGGAATTGTTTCTTGTCTCTTGTAGTTGTTGACGATTCAAGGATTATTTGGATCGTTGGACCAAGCGTGGGGTATCGCTTGGAAAGGGGGCTCTACCCTTATGAGGGGATTTATAAAGGTTTGCTCTGTCCGGAAAGGAGTGCTTGGTATTGGCCTAAGGCGAGAACATAGGCTGGGGATAAGTCGAACCTCGTAAAAATATTGGTCTCACTCTTACCCTTCTCTTTACTTTCAGCATAGATATACATTGTGTTGTGTGTATGCAAAGTGCAGGTTGCTGAAAATTAAAAACCGAGATTAAGAAGACTTTTAACTTAAGAAAGTAGGTTCGATTAAACTTTTGCGGAAACCCAAAAGGGAGTACGTTGTTTAAATTTTTGTGGAAATCTTAGTTGAGAGAGTGCAAAAAATTTCATTCACTACAGGACTTGAAACAAACATATATTCACACGACTACAAACAAACTCTACCTTGAGTTCTTGCAAAAGTTGAAAATTGCCAAAGAGCTACATATCATATCTTGATTTGGTATTCTGTGGTTGATTGGTTTACTTGTTGATTGATTATTTGATTGATTGATTATTGGTTTGTGGATTGATTAAATAACTTAGCTTTTGCCGTGTATTTGATAAATTAACAAGAGGTTGAAGATTCTTGAAAATAATTAAAATAAAATTTTAATAACCCAATTCACCCCTCCTCTTGGGGCTACACGTTCACTTTCCATTGGTATCAGAGCCATGTTATAACAAATCTTAAAAAGTAGTTATATAAAGATCTACATGACACATGTAGGAGTAGCTCCCTTTGGAGAGGGTCAATCTTTAACTAGATCACCTATCTTTTGTGGACTTAATTACACCTTTTGGAAATAACGAATGAGAATTTATTTTCAAACTATGGATTGGAAAGTTTGGAAGGTTGTCACAAATGGTGACTTAATTCCTACCAAACTAGTAGACGAAAAAGAGGTTCCTAAGGAAGAAAAAGAGATAACCGAGATAGATCATAAAATGCTGCAAGTTAACTCTAGTGCTATAAACGCCCTATTTGTGTACTTGACATCAATGAATTCAATAGAGTTATGGCTTGTAAAATAGCAAAGGAAATTTGGGATAAACTTGAAGTAACCTACGAAGGTACCATAGATGTTAGAGACAATATAATCGATATGTTGACTAGTGAATACAAAGCCTTTAAGATGAATCCTGATGAATCCATCACAAACATGTATACTAGGTTTACACATATCATAAACTCATTAAATGATCTAGGGAAAACTTATTCCACTTATGAGATGATACGTAAAATCCTTAGAGGACTTCCACCCGTTTGGGGACCAAAAGCCACAGCCATAACAGAAGGTAGAAATCTCAAAACCACCTCACTTGATGAACTTATAGGATCACTTCTCACTTATGAAATGACTATGAAAAAAAGGAACACTGAAAACAAAAATAAGAAATCTATAGCTCTTAAAGCATCTAAAGAAAGCTCAAGTGAAGAAGAAGATGAAACGAGTGAATTAAATGATGAAGAACTAGCACTTATCACTAAAAGACTTGGAAAATTCTTTAAAAGAAAGAAGAAGTTCACTAGAAAATTCAGAGGTACAAAAACTAAAAAGGTAAAACAAGTAAGAAGGAAAATAAAAATAAAAATGATCCTCTTACTTGCTATCATTGTAAAAAGGTTGGACACATTAAGCCTGATTGCCCACAACTCAAGAAAGAAAAGAAAAAGAAGAAAACAGCAATGAAAGCCACATGGGACGATACAAGCTCAAGTGAGTCGGAGAATGAATCTAGCGAACAAGAGATGACCAACATGTGCTTCATGATTCACAACACTAAGGTAAATTCTTACTACTCTTCCTCGGAAGAATCAAGGGATGAATCATGTAATGATTCATGTGAAAGTATGCCATCCTTCAAAGAACTCCAAGATAAATTGTTTGCTCTCCATATAGATTTATTAAAGTATCAAAGAGGAACATAGTTTTAAAAGAACAAAATGAGAGTCTTAAAAACCAGCTAGAATCCTCAAAATCTGCTGAAAAAGAAAAAGAATGTCATATTGACAACCTAATGGAGAAAATAAACAGTGTCTCAAGAATTGGTCAAATTGCAAATAAATGATCAAAGCAAGAAAGACTTAAAAATAAGTGAACTTAAAAATTCAATTCAAGATAAAAAAAAGATTATTTATAACTTTACTAGAGGAAAAGAGAATTTTGAAAAGATGGTCAGACAACAAAGAATAACTAACAATAAAGAAGGAATATGTTACAATGAAATTACAAATAAAAGAAAGAAGAACTTAGTCATGGGATACTTCATAAAACAAGCAAAACACTATGCAAGTACATCCTCTACAAATATACATAAACATACTACTTGTCACTTGTGTAGGAATAAGGGACACATAATGTTTAATTGTCCCCTTAAGAAGAAATATGCCAAAGTTAAGAATGAGTGGAAAATAAACACTAAACCTAGACATGATTTAAAAAGAATTAAGAAGGTTTGAATTTCAAAAGTAACACCATAAATTCTCCCTTGTAGGTATGCTTTACGTCTACTCCATCCAAAGAAAAATGGTACTTGGACAGCTGGTGTTCAAGACATATGGTGAGAGATAGAATAATGTTCACCACCCTAGCTCAAAGAGATGGAGGATATGTAACTTTCGGTCACAACGCAAAAGGCAAAATTGTCGGAATTGGTAAGATAGGTAAAAAACCCTCACTCACCATTGATGATGTATTGTTAGTTGATGGTCTAAAACACATCTTTTAAGTATAAGTCAACTTAGTGACAAATAGTTAGACATAATCTTTAAGAAAGAAAAATGCCTAGTTCAAAATCCTAAGAAACAAGAAATCCTTTTTACAGCCTATAGAGTGAACAATGTGTACTGTATAAACCTTGATAATCTAATTTCTCAAGACATAACATGCTTGACTGCCTTGAATGAAGCCAGTTGGCTTTGCCATAGAAGATATGCAAGCATGAATCTTCTATCAAAATTATCTAAGAAGCATTTAGTAAAAGGATTACCTAATACAAAGTTCATAAAAGATAAAATTTGTGGTGCTTGCCAACTTGAAAAACAAATTAAAACAAGTTTTAAAAAGAAGAAGCATATTTCTTCTAGTAGACCCTTAGAACTCATACATTTAGATTTATTTGGTCCTACTATAACTCAAAACTTAGGAGGTAAGCAATATGCCTTCGTAATAGTTGATGACTACTTTAGGTTTACTTGGGTATTGTTCTTAGCTAACAAAGATGAAGCTTGTAACTTATTAATAAGTTTATGCATGAAACATCAAATTGAAAAAGGATACAATGTCTCAAACATAAGAAGTGATCAAGGAAGAGAGTTTAAAAATAAATATGTTGAAAAGTTTTGTAATGATCATGGAATTAGTCATAATTTATCAGCACCTAGAACTTCACAACAAAATGGAGTCGTTGAAAGAAGGAATAGAACCTTTCCAGAAATGGCTAGAACAATGTTAAACGAAAATAAACTACCTAAGTATTTTTGGGCTAAAGCTATTAATACTACCTGTTATGTAGTAAATAGAGTTTCCATTAGATCAAACCTAAATAAAACTCCTTATGAATTATGGAAAGGAAGAAGACCTAACATAGCTTGCTCTTATGTTTTTGGATGTAAATGCTTTGTACTTAATGATAAAGATGACTTAGGGAAATTTGATGCTAAGTCAGATGAAGGTATCTTCCTAGGATATGCTGCAAATAGTAAGACTTTTAGTATCTATAACAAGAGAACACTAACAATTATTGAATCAATTCATGTAACTTTTGATGAATCAAACCCTTTTGCAAAAGAAATCAAAAATGAAGAAAAAGATGATGTTTCACAAAAAGAAGAAGGTCTAGAAATCAAAGAAGAAAAAGAAGAGAGCAATGAAGAAATTCCAAAAGACAATCCTCTAGAAAATTCTGAATTACCAAGGGAATGGAAGTATGTAAGAAATCACCCTCAAGATAAACTCATAGGAGAACCATCAAGAGGAGTAACTACAAGGTCTTCCTTGAAAACCCTATGTAATCACTATGCTTTCTTATCTCAAGATGAACCTAAGAATGTTGAAGAAGTTCTAAATGATGGCTCTTGGATTATTGCCATACAATAGGAATTAAATCAATTCGAAGGAAATAAAGTATGGAATTTAGTACCCAAACCAAAAAAATCATTCTATAATTGGAACTAAATCGGTATTTAGGAATACAAAGGATGAAAACAGAATTGTAGTTATAAATAAAGTTAGATTAGTAGCTCAAGGATACAACCAAGAAGAAAGTATAAATTATGATGAGACTTTTGCCTCTGTAGCTAAAATGGAAGCAATTCGAATGGTTTTAGCCTACGCATCCCATAAGGAATTCAAATTATATAAAATGAATGTAAAAAGTGTCTTCTTGAATGATTTCATAAATGAAGAGGTATATGTGGCACAACCACCTGGATTTGAGGACATAAAACATCCTGATCATGTGTATAGATTAACTAAGGCATTGTACGGATTAAAACAAGCTCCTAGAGCTTGGTATGGAAGATTAAGCGGATTCTTACTAAATAATAGCTTCTTAAGAAGAAAGGTAGATATCACCTTATTCATTAAAACTAAAAACGAAGACATACTTATAATTCAAATATATGTTGATGATATCATATTTGGTGCTACAAATAATCAATTATGTAAGAAATTTGCAAAGTGTATGCAAAATGAGTTTGAGATGAGTATGATGGGAGAATTCAATTACTTTCTAAGATTACAAATTAAGCAAGTTAAAAATGGAACCTTCATAAGTCAATCCAAATACATAAAAGACATGCTTAAAAAATTTGATATGAAAAGTAGTAAAACTATAGGGACACCCATGAGTACTTCAATAAGTCTTGATAAAGATGAAAAAGGGAACTGGTGGATATGAAATATTATAGAGGAATGAGAGGAAGTTTGCTATATCTAATGACAGGCAGAACCGATATAATGTTTAGTGTATGCTTGTGTGCACGATTTCAATCAGCTCCCAAAGAATCATACCAAATAGATGTTAAAAGAATTCTAAGATACTTGATAGGTACAATGGACTTAGTTCTTTGGTATTCTAAGGATACTGAATTCGAAATGATTAGCTATTCGAATGTCGACTATGTAGGGTGTAAGATAGATGAAAAAAGTACTAGTGGTACTTGTCACTTTCTAGGATGATCACTAGTATCTTGGTTTTATAAGAAACAAAACTTTGTAACTTTATCAACCGCTGAAGTTGAATATGTAGTTGCTAGGAGTTGTTGTGCACAAACTTTTTATATGAAACAACAATTAAAAGACTTTAATCTAGAATACACAACTATTCCAATCAAGTGTGATAACACAAGTGCAATAAATATATCTAAAAATCCTATATCACACTCAAGGACTAAACACATTGACATATGACATCACTTTCTAAGGGATCATGTTCAAAAAGAAGACATCCTACTTGAATTTATAAACATAAATGACCAATGGGCGGATATCTTTACAAAACCTCTCTCTAAAGAAAGATTCATATCCATTAGAAGAGAACTTGAATTGTTACATAGTAGGGAAGTGATTTAGGAAAGGTTTCAGGATAAGCATAGAAAGAATTCTGTAAACTTACAGACTTCAAATAACTGAGCTTGGAAGCTTAGACGACTGAACACTGTAGCTTGAAGGCTTAGACGACTGAGCCATCACACCTCAGTCTGTTCTGATTCCTATTATATAAATCTTTAGAAAACTGAACTTAATCTTTATTCTATTGAAGTCGCGGGATCTATATATTTAACACGCAAAAAATCCTAACTTCAAACTTTTGAACACTATTCCATCTCTCATCCGAAGCACTCACTCTCTGTGTTCTTCAATCCTCACCAAAATTATCTCGAATCCTAGCCTCCCAAAATGATTATACATCCTTACCTATGGATTCTAGCGTTTCACAACTGGGTTTTGTTTGCTTTCTGATCTTCAATATGCCTTGTACTAAGACGACAGCAAACCGTGGAACTTCTACTGGTAGAGATGATAACAACATTGAGAGATTGCTAGTCACACCTCCATCCAAGCTTCATTATCGTTCTTCTTTTAGGTCTACGGATCCTATTCTTGGTAAGGTGATCGACACCACTTTCTTTGATACCGAATTCTTTGAGATACTCCCCATGTTTAGGAATATAGGCTGGAAAAACCTTGTAGTGTACCAAGCTAAAGGCATGTTCCCTAATCTTATCAAAATTTTTTATGCCAACATGATTCATGGAGACGGTGTTTTAACTATAGAGGTTAGAGGCAAGAAAATTGTTTTTAACTCCTCAAATTTTAGTTCCCATTCTACATATCACTTCAGGAGAATTCGAATGTCCTGCTTTTGCTCAATCCTGGATTTTAGAGTAAGACTTCACACCTTAAGCATTTTTGCCTCTGATTATGGAAAATGAACTCATCTATTTTGACATCCACTGTACTACAAACAATTGAATCTCCAAACCTAAATCCTTCACGAAATCATTTCATATAACATCTTACCCAAGACTGGCTCTTTCGATCATCTTTCCTATGTTGAGTGCTTTGTCTTATGGTGTTTACTTAAAGGAAATAAACTTGACCAATCCAATCTTATTTTGAAATGAATGTGGGCAAAGTTAGAAGCATCTAGAGTGACCCTTCCATATGGAGGTGCATTGAACCTCATCTTTGCTCAGCTCGATATCACTACACCTTTTGAGTTGTTCATAAAACATACTCGTTATGATCTTTTCCACTCCACAACCCTTAAAAAAATGGGCTATGACAAGAGTGATCAGGGTTGGTACTTCAAAGGAGGAAGGCCTCAACGAGCACTAGCAGCAGCTCCTCCTCCTCCAACTCATTACCAAGGACCTCCTGCAGACACTCCTTCTTGGTTCATGTCCTTTCATAGTGAATTCTCCACCTTCAACAAGGATATGAGGTCAGGACTTTAGATCCTTCAAGAGAAGGTATTCTCCCTTGATTAGCGCCTCACTTGTATTGAGGAATATCAAGTTAGTTCATCCCAAGGTGTTGATCCTATGGACACTAGTTCAGCCCCTCAAAGTGATGATGAAGATTCCGAGGAAGGGAGTGATGGAGGTGATGAAGAAGAGGAAGGTAATGAAGAAGAGGAAGGAGATGAAGAAGAGAAAGGTGATGAAGAAGTTAAAGAAGAAGAAGATGATGCTAATAGCTAAGTTTTAGACTTTTTATGATGTACTCTTGATGTACACACTTAGTTTTTATGTTGCCTTGCTTTTATTTGCTTGACTTTCCTATGCTTGTAATATATATGCTCTTTTAATGACTTTTTGCATTATGCCTCTTGATTCTTTTTGAATGATGTCAAAGGGGGAGAGATGTTTTGTGCAAATATGATATGAATTTTGAGCAAATATGATATGAAATTTTGAAGCAAATATGATATGAATTTTGATATGGATTGTGAAAAAATATGAATGTTTTAACATGAATGATAAAGCACAATATGAGCAAACATGTTGAAGCACACTACATGATGACATATGCTATAATGAAATATACTTGATTGATTGTGTTCATATGCTTAATTGTGATTTTTTTGAACTTACTCATATTTGATATTATCATTTTTAAAAATTATTAAAAGGCATGCTTATTGTAAAGGGGAGCCTTGTCAAAGGATCTCTCATCTTTACTCTTTATTTGTTGTCATAAAAAAAAGGGAGATTGTTGACCTAACATGACTTTCAAATCTCATTTTGATGATAACAAATGAAGGATGATTTAACATGTGTTGTTAAAGTGATGATGTTTCAGGAACACTTAAAAGACAATGTTCAAAAGAAAGAATAGCAATGAAAGTTCAAGATCAATAAGGACTCAAAAGCCACATTCATATTTAAAGTGATCCAAAGGAAGCTCAAGCGACACTAAAATGAGTAAAGTATGTGAAAATCTAAAGCTGACTCAAAGCTTAAGTCAAAGGGGATTCAAAGTAAAAATATCATGAAAGACTTCAAACATACAATGTTTTAAGGTTTTAAGATAAATGATGTAAGTACTTCATATTAAAATATCACATGGAAATATGTCGAAACTCTTTAGGGGTCATTGTGGATTTAAAGACTTTATTTTACAAAATCCCGGATAAAGTTTTTATAAATTGAAGCAAGAGAGCAAAGCGGTTTTTGAAAACTAAAACTGAAAAGCCACAATTTTAACTACCCAAACGACTGAAGTTTATCCTCAGAAGACTAAAGAATTTTCTCAGAAGACTGAAGATTAAGTTTAGTCTACTGAAGAATTTCATGACAAAATCCTAAAGAGGCAGTATTGCCTCAAAAGACTGAACCATGTCAACCCAGTCGACTGACTTTCTTTCCAGTTAGTTTTTCAGTGTTTTAAAGAATGTTAGAAGACTGAACCCGATACTTCAGTCTACTGAACATTGTTAACGACTAAAATTTTTAAATGTTTTAAAATTCAAACTTAAGTTTCTTATGCCCCAAATTTCATAAAAACTCGAGAAATACTTAAAGTAATTTTGAGCAACACGAAAATACCTTTATGAGCCTATAAATACATGTTTTAGCAAATTAAACTATTCCAAGAAATTGAAAATCTGTTCAAAAGCTGAAATCTCTCTTACTCTCTCAAAGATCTCTCTTTCTCACTCTTGCAACTCTAAATTGCTGAAGAATTCTGAAGTGCTGAAACATCTTTCTTTGAGTTCTAAACTATTGAATTAGTGATTCTCATCGAGAGAAGAATTTTGGTGAAATCACTCTTGAGCTTCAATATATTTCTTTTTGATATTTGATATTGAAGTATGTAGTGCTTTCAATTGTACTAATCTATTCTTTTGAGAGTGTTATTGTACATAGGAATTGTTTCTTGTCTCTTGTAGTTGTTGACGATTCAAGGATTATTTGGATCGTTGGACCAAGCGTGGGGTATCGCTTGGAGTGGGGGCTCTACCCTTAAGGAGAGATTTGTAAAGGTTTGTTTGGCTCGGAAAGGAGTACTATAATGGAACCCTTAGGTGGTATTGATCTAAGGTGAGGACGTAGGTTGGGGATAAGTCGAACTTTGTAAAAATCTCGGTCTCACTTTTACCATTTTCTTTACTTTCAGCATATATATACATTGTGTTGTGTGTATGCAAAGTGCAGGTTGCTGAAAATTTAAAACCGAGATTAAGAAAACTCTTTAACTTAAGAAAGTACATTCGATTAAACTTTTGCGGAAACCCAAAAGGGAGTACGTTGTTTAATCGTTTACAGAAATCTTAGTTGAGAGAGTGCAAACAATTTCATTCACTATAGGGTTTGAAACAAACATATATTCACAGGGTTACAAACAAACTCTACATGAAGTTTTTGCAAAAGCTAAAAATTGCCAAAGAGCTACATATCATATCTTGATTTGGTATTCTGTGGTTGATTGATTTAGTTGTTGATCGATTATTTGATTGATTGATTATTGGTTTGTGGATTGATTAAATAACTTAGCTTTTGCTGTGTATTTGATAAATTAACAAGAGGTTGAAGATTCTTGGAAAGAATTAAAATAAAGTTTAATAATCCAATTCATCCCCTCTTGGGGCTACACATTGACTTTCAAGAACACTAACAACTATTGAATCAATTCATGTAACGTTTGATGAATCAAATCCCTTTGCAAAAGAAATCAATAATGAAAAAAAAAAATGATATTTCACAAAAAGAAGAAAGTGTAGAAATCAAAGAAGAAAAAGAAGAGAACAATGAAGAAATTCCAAAAGATAATCCTATAGAAAATCTTGAATTACCAAAGGAATGGAAATATATAAGAAATCACCCTAAAGATCAAATCATAGGAGAACTTTCTAAAGGAGTAACTACTAGATCGTCATTAAAGAATTTATGCAATCACTATGCCTTCTTATCTTAAGAAGAACCAAAGAATATAAAAGAAGCCTTAAGTGATGATTCATGGATAATTGCCATGCAAGAAGAGTTGAATCAATTTGAAAGAAGCAAAGTATGGATATTAGTTCCCAAACTGAAAAATTATTCAATTATAGGAACTAAATAGGTATTTAGAAACAAAAAGGATGAAAATAGAATAGTAGTTAGAAATAAAGTTAGACTTGTAGTTAAAGGATATAGCCAAGAAGAAGGGATAGACTATGATGAAACATTTGTTCCTGTAACTAGAATGGAAGCAATAAGAATGCTCTTAGCTTACGCATCTCATAAAGAATTTAAATTATATTAAATGGATGTAAAGAGTGCATTTCTAAATGGTTATATTAATGAAGTAGTATATGTAGAACAACCTCCTGTATTTGAGGACATAAAACATTCAGATCATGTGTTTAGATTAACTAAAGCATTATACAGATTAAAACAAGCTCCTAAAACTTGGTATGAAAGATTAAGCAGATTCTTACAAGATAATAGCTTCTCAAGAGGAAAGATAGACAACACTTTATTCATTAAAACAAAAAATGAAGACATGCTTATAATTCAAATCTATGTTGATGTTATCATATTTGGTGCTACGAATGATGAATTATGTAAGTAATTTGCAAAGTGTATGTAAAATAAGTTTGAGATGAGTATGATGGAAGAATTAAATTACTTCTGAGGTTTACAAATTAAGCAAGTTAAGAATGGAACATTCATTAATCAATCAAAATAGATAAGAGATATGCTTAAAAAGTTTGATATGGAAGGAAGTAAACCCATAGGAACTCCCATGAGTACTTCAATGAGCCTTGATAAAGATGAAAAAAGAAAACCAGCTGATACGAAATATTATCGAGGTATGATAGGAAGCTTATTATACTTAACAATTAGTAGGGCCAATATAATGTTTAGTGTGTGCATGTGTCCATGATTTCAATCCGCACCTAAAGAATATCATCAAGTAGCTATGAATAGAATCCTAAGATACTTGTTAGGAACAATTGATCTAGGACTTTGGTACCCAAAGGACACCAGATTTGAAATGATTAGTTACTCGGATGCCGATTATGCAAGATGTAAAGTTGATAGAAAAAACACAAGTGGTACATGTCACTTCTTAGGACGATCATTAGTATCTTGGTTTTCTAATAAACAAAACTCTGTAATCTTATCAACCGCTGAAGCTGAATATGTAGTAGCCAGAAGTTGTTGTGTGCAAACTTTGTAAATGAAACAACAATTAAAAGACTTTAATCTAGAATATACAACTATTCCAATCAAGTGTGATAACACAAGTGCAATAAATATATCTAAAAATCCTATATCACACTCCAAAACTAAACACATTGACATAAGACATCATTTTCTAAGAGATCACGTTCAAAAAGAAGACATCCTACTTGAATTTATAAACACAAATGACCAATGGGTGGATATCTTTACAAAACCTCTCTCCGAAGAAAGATTCATATCCATTAGAAGAGAACTTGGATTGTTACATAGTAGGGAAGTAATTTAGAAAAGTTTTAGGATAAGCATAGAAAGAATTTTTACAAATTTACCTACTTCAGACGACTGAGCTTGGAAGCTCAGACGACTGAACATTGTAGCCTGAAGGCTCAAACAACTAAGCCATCACACCTCAGTCGACTAAGGTGGTACTTGCTTGTTTAGATTCCTATTCTGTAAATCTTCAGATGACCAAGCTTCATCTTCAGTCTACTGAAGTCGCGGGATCTATATATTTAACACGTAAAAACGCTAACTTCAGACTTCTGAGGATTGCTCCATCTCTTATCCGAGGTACCCATTCTCTGTTTCCTTTAATCCTTACCAAATGTCTCTTGAATCCAAGCCTCCCAAAACGATTATACTTCCTTACCTGCGGATTCTAGGGTTTCACAGCTAGTGTTTGTTTGCTCTCTGATCTTCAATATGCCTCGCACTAAGATGACAGCAAACCGAGGAACTTCTACTGTCAGAGACAATAACAACATTGAGAGATTGCTAGTCACACCTCCATACAAGCTTCATTATCGTTCTACTCTCCGTTCTATGGATCCTATTCTTGGTAAGGTGATCGACACCACCTTCTTTGAATATAGAATTTCTTGAAATACTACCCATGTTTAGGAATATAGGTTGGAAAAAACTTTGTGGTTTACCAAACCAAAGGCATGTTCCCAAATCTTATCAAAATATTTTATGCCAGCATGATTCATGGAGATGGTGTTATAACTACAAAGGTTAGAGGCAAGAAAATTGTTTTAACTCCTCAAATTTTAGCTCCCCATCTGCATATCACTTCAGGAGAATTCGAATGTTCCGTTTTTGCTCTTCCTTGATTTTAGAGCAAGACTTCACACCTGAAGCATTTTTGCCTCTGATTATGGAAAATGAACTCGTCTATTTTGACATCCACCATTGTACAAACAATTGGATCAGCAGGCCCAAATCCTCCACAAAATCATTTCATATAACATTTTACCCAAGACTGGATCTTTCGATCATCTTTTGTATGTTGAGTGCTTTATTTTATGGTTTTTATTTAAAGGAAAGAAACTTGATTTGTCTAGTCTTGTTTTGAAGTGGATATGGGCAAAGTTAGAAGCATCTAGAGTGACTCTTCCATATGGAGGTGCTTTGAACCTAATTTTTGCTCAGCTTGATGTTACTACACCTTCCGAGTTGTTCATAAAACGTACTTGTTATGACCTCTTCAACTCCACAACCCTTAAGAAAATGGGATATGACAAGAGTGATCAGGGTTGACACCTAAAGGGGGGAAGACCTCAACGAGCACCAGCAGCTGTACTTCCTCCTCCTCCTCCAGCTCAAGACTAAGGACCTCTTGCAGAAACTCCCTCTTGGTTCATGCCCTTTTATTGTGAATTCTCCACCTTCAGCAGGGATATAAGGTCCGACCTTCAGACCTTTTATAAGAATTTTTCCTCACTTAATCAGCGCCTCACTTGTATCGAGAAATATCATGCTAGCTCATCCCGAGGTGATGATCCTATGGACACTAGTTTGGCCCCTCAAAGTGATGACGAAGATACTGAGGAAGGAAGTGACGAAGGTGAAGAAGAGGAAAGTGAAGGAGGGGAACGTGAAGAAGAGGAATGTGAAGAAGAATAAGGTGATGAAGATGCTGAAAAGGATGATGATGCTGATGCTGCTAATAATTGAATTTTAGTCTTTTTGTTGTATTAAGTACTCTTTATGTAAATGATTGGTTTTTATGTTGCCTTGCTTTTATTTGCTTGAATTTCCTATGCTTGTATAACTTGACTGTGCTCTTATAATGACTTTTTGCCTTATGCCCCTCAATTCTTTTTGAATGATGTCAAAGGGGGAGAGAAGATTTTGAGCAAACATGAGTATGAATTTTAAGCAAATATGAATGTCAAAGCACAATGAGCAAATATGTTAAAGCAGTTAAAGCACACTACATGATGACATATGCTATAATAAAATATACTTGATTGTGTGTGTTCATATGCTTAATTATGATTTTTTTTGAACTTATTCATATTTGATATCATCATTTTTCAAAATTGTTAAAAAGCATGCGTATTGTAAAGGGGAGCCTTTTCAAAGGATCTCTCATTTTTGCTCCTTATTTGTCATCATAAAAAGGGGGAGATTGTTGGTCTAACTTGGCTTTCGAATCTCTTTTTGATGATAACAAATGAATGTTGATTTAACATGTGTTGTTAAAGTGATGATGTTCCAGGAATGCTTAAATACAAAGTTCAAAAGAAAGAATAACAATAAAAGTTCAAGATCACTAAGGACTAAAAGTCACATTCATTTTTAAAGTGTTCCAAAGGAAGCTCAAGCAACACCAAAATGAGTAAAGTATGTAAAACTGACTCAAGCTCAAGTCAAAAGGGGATTCAAAGCAAAATACCATGGAAGACTTGAAGATTAGAATGTTTAAGGCTTTAAGACAAATGATGTAAGTACTTCATATTGAAATATCACATGGAAATATTATGAAACTCTTTAGGGGTTATTGTGGCCTTAGAAACTTTATTTTAAAAACCTCGAAAAAAGTTTTATGTGTAATCAAAGTAAGAAAGAAAAGGTTTTTTAAAAATTAATTGAAAAACCAAATTTTTAACTACTCAGACGACTGAAGTTTAATCTCAAAAGATTGAAGAATTTCCTCAAACGATTGAAGATTAAGTTCAGTATACTGAAGAATTTCCTGATGAATTCCTGAATAGGCAGTATAACCTCAAACGACTGAAATGTGTCACCCCAATCAACTGACCCTGTTTTCAATCATATTTTCAGTATTTTAAAGAACTTCAGAAGACTAAACTCGATGCTTCAGTCAACTGAACACTATTAACGACTATAATTTTTAAATGTTTTAAATTTTAAACTTAAGTTTCTTGTGCCCCAAATTTCATAAAAATTTGGGAAATACTCCAAGTAATCTTGGGCAATAAGAAAATACCTTTATGAGTCCATAAATCAAACCATACCAAGTAATTAAAAGTCTGCTCAAAAGCTGAAAACTCTCCTGCTCTCTCAAAGATCTCTCTTGCTCACTCTTGCAAATCTAAATTGCTAAAGAATTCTGAAGTATTTAATCATCCTTCTTTGAGTTCTAAATTTATGAATCGTTGATTCTCATTTAGAGAAGAAATTTGGTGAAATCACTCTTGAGTTTCAATTCTATTTCCTTTGATATTTTATATTGAAGTATATAGTGCTTTCAATTGTATTAATCTGCTCTTTTGAGAGTGTCATTGTACACCAGATTGTCTATTATCTTTCTTATAGTTGTTGACGATTCAAAGATTGTTTGGATCGTTGGACCAAGCGTGGGGTATCGCTTGGAGAGGGGGCTCTACCCTTAAGGAGGGATTTGTAAAGGTTTGCTCCGCTCGGAAAGGAGTGCTATAGTGGAAACCTTAGGTGTTATTAGCCTTAGGCAAGGATGTAGGATAGGGATAAGGCAAACCTCATAAAATCTCGGTCTCACTCTTACCCTTCTTTTACTTTCAATATATATATATATATATATATATATTGTGTGGTGTGTATGCAAAGTGTAGGTTGCTAAAAATCAAAAATCGAGATTAAGAAGACTCTTAACTTAAGAAAATATGTTTGATTGAACTTTTGCGGAAACCCAAAAGGGAGTACGTTGTTTAATTGTTTTCGGAAATCTTAGTTGAGAGAGGACAAACAAATTTCATTCATTACAGGGCTTGAAACAAACACATATTCACTAGGCTACAAACAAACTCTACGTTGAGTTTTTGCTAAAGCTAAAAAGTGCTAAATCTTGTATCTTGATTAAGTATATTTTGTTCGATTGGATTGTTTGGTTATTGTTTACTTGTGTTGAGATTAAGTGTGATTGTGGTTAATTAAACAAACTAAGTTTTTGTTGAGTGTAGCTAAAGGTTAAAGAATTCTTACAAAGAATTAAAAGAAAATTTTAATAACCCAATTCACCCCGCCTCTTGGGACTACACCTTGACTTTTAGTGTTCATGTGGTGTATTCATGGTTTAACTCTTGGTTGACTAATTATGTTTGTGTGCTAAAACTAGTGCACACAACCTTTTACACGATGTGAAGAGTTTGGCTTATAAAAGTTGGTATTTGAGCTTAGTTTGTTGCTTCATGATTTAGTTGCCTTTGAATTGTGTGACTATGTGAAACATCAATTGGAAAACCATGTTGTGCACTAGTGGAGAGACTTGATGCGCTAGAGTTTCATATCAAGACTTTTAATGAGGTGCCCCAACTTACATACCATTGACGGGATCTCAAAAGCAACAAGATTTCTGTTAATGAATTGTTGAAAGATTTTCATGGTATGGTGGAAGCATCACAACACGAGATGGGCGAGATTACGACCAAGGTGAACCTATTGGTTTGTGTTTTTGAAAATGTGAGTTCTAAGAAAGTAGATTATGGTAGAGTTAAGGGTATCAAAACTAGGAGCATTTGGTGATGGCCATGGAGCCAAGGAGTTAAAGAATATCTTGGCTAACATGAAACTATAATTTGGAGGAAATGAAAGTTATGTGGCAACAATGTACTTTAGTTAAGAGGTAAAGCTATGTGGCACACCAAGTCAATGAATTTGGAACGGGTGGTATGCAATTGATACTTGGGAAGACTTGAAGAGAGAGAGTTCAAGGCCTAATTCTTTCTTAAGAATGTTTAAAATAATGCTCAATGCAACTTAGGAGTTCTTAAGCACCAGGATAGTAAGAGAATATGTTAAGCAACTCTTTGCTTTGATGTTGGATATTTTGGACACGTTAGAGAAAGAAAATTTCTTTTACTTAAAAAGTTTGAAACTAAAGGTAAGGGATGAACTTGATTGATGGAATGTGGTTACTCAGTCCATTATATAGGCAAAAGAACCCAAGGTTGATCAAGCTAATGAATAATGTTTGTGGATCTATGGATCATTGGGAAGAGCATTCATGCTATGGTGGATACATAGGCTATACATAACTTTGTCTTACAAAGTGAACTGAAGATACTCAACTAGGAAGAGTGTTCATGTTATGGTGATTGTGAACCTTAGTTCGTTAGGGAGGGGAATGCAAATTTCACCACTATTTGATGGATGATTTCAAAGTGACACTTGGGATGGAATTCCTAAGGAGATTAGGGTAGTTCACATGTTATTTATTGGATCCAATTTTATCTAATAGGGGATCACCATTGTATGGTCTAACTTGTGGCAATAAAGGAGTTAATAAATACCCTTTTTGTCATGCAACACAAGAAGTGTTTGAGAAGGGGTGAACCAACTTAGCTCACCTTGTTGGTGTTGGAGGAAGATGGATGACCTATTGCCTCCAAGTTATGTTAGAGGAGTACCAAGTTGTGATGCCAAATAAGCTATTGAATGACTTGCTGCTTCGACAACATATGAAGCATGCAATTGAGTTGTTACTAAGGATGAAGCCCTTTACTCAAGGGTTATGATAAATGAAATCTCTAGGGTTATAGCAGAACTATGAAAGCAATTAAAGATGAGTTATTGGCAGTGGGTTATATATGACCCTCCAAAACACATTTCAAAGTGTTGGTTTTGTTTCAGAAGGAACAAGATGTGAGCAATGTAGTTATGTATGGATCACCACCCACTCTATAAAGTTACAATTAGCTCAGACATGTTAAGTACTTTAGCAAACTTGACTTGTGATTAAGATACAATTAGGTGAAGTTGGCATATGATTATGGGTGGAAGGCTATTTTAATGACATTGTATAGGCCTTATTGTTAATTTAGGTGTAATCCCAAGAGGGGAGGGGGGTGAATTGGGTATTTAAAAATATTTTAGTATTTTAATCCTTAATTGAAAACCCAACCATACATCCACAAATTTGGATATACACCGATTTCAGCATTATACAACTAAATAGATTTAATCAGTAGATATCTCAATTAATTCAGTATTACCCAATTATTCTCACGTATTTTAGATATTCATATATACCACCATTTAAAACATGCACAGCAGATATAATATGAATATAAGTGCGGAAATATAAA
Source organism: Malania oleifera (assembly GCF_029873635.1). Lineage (NCBI taxonomy): Eukaryota > Viridiplantae > Streptophyta > Magnoliopsida > Santalales > Ximeniaceae > Malania > Malania oleifera. The sequence continues at coordinate 37,696,177 of NC_080422.1, read as the reverse complement.
GAAAGATGGAGAGAGAGTGCAAACACCGAATTTTTAATGAGGTTCGGCCAAACCCTGCCTACTTTCTTGCCTTGGGCAAAACACCTAAGGATTCCACTAATCTCGCTTCTTTAACTGAGATGGGGCTTCCCGTTACAAACCCGCTACTTACAAGAGGCACAACTTTCTCCTATTCCGCTACTTACAAGAGGCGTAGCTTCCTCCTTCCCGGTTCATAGCTCAAACCGTTAATACAATAGTTGAATGAAATTCCCGAATACTCAGATGCTTCTCACAAGCTAATAAGTACAATAAAATTCTTAAAGCGCATTCATAGGATAGAAGTTGAAGCTCAATGAATGTATGTGATGATTTCAATAATAATCAAATATATGATATTTGTATACAAAAATATGTATGATGAGTTTTCTCAAAGATCGACACCCAATGCAATTATCTCCAAAAATTGATTTTTCAAATAATATGTGTTGGAGATCTAGAGTTTTCTCAAATAACTTGTGGCACAAATAAAGGAATATTAAATCTTTGAATAAAAATAATATCAAGAATGCTTCAAAGATTTAAAGTCCTAGAATGAACTTCTCCCACAAGATTTTTCAAACAAAAATATGAAGCTTAGGGTTCTTGCTCTCTTAATAAAATATTAAATACAAATATGAGAGAAGAAAAACTTTTACAATGAAGATTAAGTGCCAAAATATAAAACCTTGTATACCAAACCTCAATATCAAATGTGCTCGGCAAGATGTGTGCGTGAATGCTCTTGAATAGTTGAGAGAATGTCCAAAAGATGTTTGAACTTGATAGAGTGTAGACAAAGTATGAAAAAGTTTAGAAATCTTTTCAAAACTCTCAAGAGGTAGGCAAAAACTAATGCAGTGTTTAGAGGTCATATTTAAAGGTGTTCTCGGCCTTAGGTTATGTTTTGGCCAGTGGATCAATTTAATCAAGAATTTTACGTGCGTATCCACGCTGAACCTCCGTCTGCGCCGCGACATTCGTCAACGAGAGCACGCCTTCATCGACGAGAGACCTGTCTGAACTTTTTGAGCTCTTGGTATTTTCTCGTCGACAAGAACAAAGTGTTCGTTGCCGAGTGGCCATATAAATTTGTTGACGAGGCCAATAGGTTCATCGACGAGTTGCCTGTTATCCAACCCGATTCAACCTAGGTTAATGCATATGAATATGTCAAGAACAACATGCATCCTAAGGTATCTATATGTCATTTTAAGCTTCCAACTATATATTGTGAAATATGTAAATACAAGTGAGACTAAACACACATTACAACTGAAAATCTGAGGTGTCTTCATCCTTTTACTCTTTTAATTTCATGGAATATGCCAGGTCGTATACGCTTCAAAATCCTCATGGCTTCCATAGCATTTGTACCATCCGTGCGTGCTAAATAATTATCCTGCTAAAAGACTCAATGCACATATGAGATGATTGTGTTTTGTCATTACCAAAATGAGATCGGATTGAAAAAGTCAACACTTATAAATACTTGGTAATGCCTTCTGGATCAACAGATGTACTGTCAACTTTTGAATAAAGAGCTTCTTGATTACCTTGACGAGTTTGTCTAGGTATATCTTAATGATGTTGTTGTCTATAGTTTTATTTTTTGAAAGAACATTAAGAGTATTTTTGGAAGTTATTCGGTAGGCTAAAATAGAATAGACTATATATGAAGAAAAAGAAATGCTTATTTGCACAAAAGTGTATCAAGTTTCTTGGCTATGCGGACGAACAAGCACATATTCAGATGGACATGGAGATGGTGAAGGTTATTCAAGATTGGAAGATCCCAATGACAATAAAGGAACTGTGCTTCTTTCTTAGTCTCACTTATTGCAAAATTGTTAGGTGGTATTAAATTTAAATTTTTGAAGAAGGGCTAGGGTGGAACTAAATTTGGACTATTGGGGGGCGGGGGGATTTGACAACATGAAGGAGGCTAGATGAAGGATCTAGTACTTGCTCTTCTAGATATTATAAACCTTGGAAGAAAAATAGATGTGTCTTATTATGCCCTTGGTGATGTCTTAATATAGGAGGGTCATATTGCTGTGTGCGAGTTGTAAGCTTAGTGAAATTAAGCGAAAGTATACAAGTACTCAAGAGAAGAAGATGTTAATGTTCATTGTCTTCAAGTATGGAGGCATTACCTGCTTGGTTAAAGTTACTATTGAATATGGATAATTTGAATCTTAGCCACTTCTTTACATCCTTAAGTAGTCTATTTAGCAATAATTCTTGGTAGAATTTGATTTCTTCTTCAAGCACAAGGTGAGGCAATGAACCATGTAGATGCACTATGTAAGAAGTCCAAACTTTTGGCCCTCTAAATGGTAGCACATTTGATGTAAGGCTATGAAAATAATGAGAGAGCACATTAAAGGAACATTTGTCTTAGATCCAATAACTCAAAATGTCATGAAGTCGGCGAAAGAAGGCAAATCACATTGGTCTAGTTAAAGGATGGTTTCATGTGGACACATGAAAACATCTTGTTGGCCTAATAAGGCTTACAATTCTTATTTTGATGATAACAAATCAAATGATATATTTAATATGTTTCAAGTAAAAGTGTTCAGGAAAATAACAGAGCTCAAGTGTATAAGAAAGTTCATGGATTATAAAGAGCATGAAGAATGAAGTCATATTGTGAAAAGTTCAAAGGAAAGAATGCAACTACAAAGATGGTGGAAGAGCAAGTTTTGAAGACTAGATTATACTTTTAAGGATATTCTCAAATGTAAGTACTTCAAAGTAAATCTTAAGTATAAAGAAATTTGAAGCTCATAAAAATTCAAAAATATGTTTTTATATATATACTTTAAAGAATATTTCTTAAATCCATAAAAAGAAAGGGTTTAAGAAAAGAAATTTTTTTTGAAATAATGAAGTTTTTAAATATATTTATTTCAAAATATTTGGAAAATCAAAAATATTTTTTTAAAACATATATACTCTAAAAAGTATTTTTTTTAATAAATAAAAAGGGCTTAAAAAGAGAAGATTTTTTAAACCATGTTTTTAAAAATATTTATTTCAAAATATTTGGAAATGAATTTTAGGAATCTTTGGGAGTAATGGATGATTTCAAAAAACTCTATAAATAGTTCTAACCTCAAACATTTTAAATGAGAGAAAACAAAGTACAAAGAAAGAGAGAAAGAACTTCGATGAAATATTCAAAAGAATTTTGAAATTGAGAAATCCTCTAAAGTTTCCAGATCAAATGCTTTTCAACAACTTTTCTGATCCAGAGATATTCAAAGGCTTTTAGATCAAAGTAAGTTTTTTTTAAAGGTTTTAGATCAACTAATCTTCAAGTATTCAAAATTTTGTTTTCAAAGGATCTGAAATTCTTTTAAGATAAACTCTCTGATCTGAAATCGATTTACATTTTGAAATTAAGTTTTCCAACGATCAAAATTTATCAAAATTTTTATCTTCTTTGGAAAATTATTTGATAATCCATACCAAGTAATTGAGCTTGAAATTTCTTATATTTAAATTACTTTGAAGTATAAAGTGAGTTGATTGGTGTATTAATTCACTCTACTGTGAGAGTTCTCTTTTGTACACATATTCCTTCGTTATCTTTCTTAAACGATTCTGAATTGTTGAATCGTTGAACCAAATAAGGGGTTGTTATTTGGAGAGGCGGACTTTAGCCTAATTGAAAGAGTGCATTGTAAGTTGGTATTGTTCCACCAGGTAAAGGAATTGAGATAGTGAAATCCTTTGGTGTTTTTGCCAAAGGCGAGGACGTAGGCTTTATTGAAGCCGAACCTCGTAAAAACTCTTGTCTCCTTCTCTCTACTTTAATTTACATACTTTATTCGCTTTTATGAGTGCAGGTTGTAGGATTTAAATTAAGTTCTTGATCAATAGAAAATATGTTTTGATTAATCTTTTGCGGAAACCCAAAAGGGGAGTACGTTGATTAATTTGCGGAAATTTTAATCAAGTAAAGTGAATAATAAAAGGTTACATGGAAAGCAATGGAAGCTTAAATGTTATTGATTGATTGATTACATTGATTGAATTATTATTTTAAATTCCAGTTTTCTTAAATGTTGTTATATATTGTATTTTGCTGGGTTCTTAAAATTAGAAAACTTAAAAATCAAATAAAATTAAAAGATTTCCAATTCACCCCCCCTCTTGGGAAGCTATTCTTCATTTCACATCTTTATTCCTCATGTTGGTGATCTTAGGAAGACAATATTGAAAAGTGCTATGATACCATGTGGGCAAGCCACCTAGGATAGCATTGAAATTTAACATTGTTAAACTAGAGATATTTCTTAGACACACATGCGAGTTAAGGTGGTTGAGTGTAACCAGACTTGTCTCACCTTCCAACAAGATAAGGTTAAGAAAAAGAATACTACAAGGTTGTTGGAGTTCCTTTATGTGCCAATAAGATGATGGGAGGATGTCTCACTTAATTTCATAACAAACATGCCTAGAGTTGGGGACACAAGTTTTATACCTATGTTTATAGGAAAAGTTTTGAACTTTGAGGTATGAAACTTTTATGCCAATACTAAAGTATTGCTTAATAGAGGAGACAACACTATTCTTCAAAAAAATCGTGAAGTATTGGGGTATTCCCTATGGCATCATTAGTGGCTTAGATACAAAATTCACATGAAACTTTTAGTCAAAATTTTATAGAATCCTCGATTTACAACTTGATATGCCCTTGAGGTATTACTCGTGGAATGATGGCTAGATCAAATATTCAATGAGCTAATAAGTATTTGTGCCATTTTTTCAATGCTAACTAGAAGAATTGGTTGTAGCTTATTGGTGTGTCTTAATTTGTTTCAATGCCCAAAAAATCTTATAAACCAACAAAAATCTTTTTGAACTTGTCAAAGGCTAGCAGCCACCCTTACCTCATAAAATGGAGATTTGTACAATCAAAATACTTTGAAAGCATACATATTCATCAAATAATGGAGGAAAAATGTGGAGATTGCCCTAAGTCTATTTGAAGAAATCTACCAAGTGGATGAAGAAGGCAATAGATCAAAGGAGAAAACTATTGCGTTTCAATATGAGAGTTCTGGCATTGGTTAAGCTCTATTGAGAACAAATCATGTAGTTACATGGTTGAGATAAGAGACTACTTTGTAAATATTTAGAATGAGTCTCCATATTGGTCAAAGTTAAGAAAGCCTTGTACAAGATTAATCCTCTAGTTTTGATGAAAGTGCATGGTGTTTTATGTCAATTGCCTTAGTCATTTCTAGTGGAGATATTGTGCTTGATTATGTGCATGTTTTTATTAAATTGCTTCCTAAAGAAAATTGTAATACATTAAGAGGTGAGCTTAGGATGTATACTATGAATGGTTAATTGATTGTCACATACTTCAAACATAGAAAAATTCCCTCATGAACTTGATGATTGAGGATCTATATTAAGGAAAAAAAATAATTTAAAATTTCCTAAACATTTGTAAGCATGCTCCAAAATATTCAAAGTTGGTTTTCTAACTTTCTTGAAATACTTTTATTTTTAAAGGAAAAATCATTATTTTTAGAATCTCTTAAGAATTTTGGAGTTATAGTCATTTTTTCTAAAATATAAACTGGAGTTCATATTGGCGACTTCTAGATAGGAACTTTTTTTTTTTAGTCAATAACCCAATTTACATTGTGATGATTTTGCTCAAATTTTGTGTGCATTGTTTTATATAGTTTACCCCTGCGATTTTACCCTAGAACCTATTTTATTGATAGACTTTTTGCATTAATCCTCCTCTATGCACTACAAAAAAAAAAAAGCCCTTTAGTGATGGTTTAAAATCGTCACTAATGCCAGAAAATCGTCACTGAGAATTTAGGTATACTCCCAAGAGGGGGCGGTGAATTGAGTTTTTAAAATTTCTTTGTAACTTAAGTTTGTAAATACTTTTAAGTATTACCCTTTTCAATTTAATTTCCAATAACCACACAATCTCATAACTTCAATATTCAGAATCAGAATTGTTCTTCAACAATGAATATTAACAATATCAAGAATAATTTCAAAGATTTGATTTTATAAAGCCTGCAACTTTCCTTCAATGAAATAATTAATTTAAAAAATTAACTTCAACCATGGTTGGCCTAACAAGGCTCATGAATCTTATTTTGATGATGACAAATAAAGGAAACTTAACATATTTTGGTTAAGTGATGATGTTTCACGAAATCAAGCATATGAGTTCAAGATGAAAGCGCTTACAAGTCTTATCGAAAGCAAAAGCTTATATTTAAGGAAAATCAAATGGAAGCTCAAAGTATGTTGAAGCTTGAAGTCAAAATGGACTCAAGGAAAGATAAGCATGAAGACTTAGAGTGCTTAGAATATTTTAAGTTTAAGAAAGTCTCATGTAAGTACTTCAAAATTAAATTTCAATATGGGTGCGTTAAAGCTCTTACAATTTGATCATTGACTTAGAGACCAAATTTTGAAACCTCTAGAAAATATTTTTCAAAGTCTCAAAGTAATATGGAAAGTATAAAAGTTAAAAAGAGTTTTTGGAAACAAAAGTTAACAAGCATATGAGTTTTGACTATTCAAGCAACTGACCTTGACTGGTCAGGCGACTTACCTTTTTATGCTGAATAAATTTGGGAAACAGAACAGGTTCAGTCGACTGACCCTGTAAGTTCAGGCGACATACCCAATTTTGACTTTGAAATTGTGCTAAATTTTAAAAGTTTAGGTGACTGACCCTAAAGTTTTGTTGACTGACCCTTTGAGAAATTCAAATTTAAAAAAAAAAACAGGAAGTTTCCAAAATTAAGTTTTTCAAATCTAAACGTTATGAAAACTTGGGAAACACTCCAAGTCACTTCGGGACCACGAAAATCACTTTTTAAACTATATATATATATATATATATATATATATATATATATATATATATATATATCCCCTAAACCTAATGATTTTAACAACACCAAGACATACAATCAGCATTCAAGCTTATTCTTGCCTACTCTTCAAAAGCTCTATTGCTCAATCTCTTGCCGAAGATTTCTACTAAGAAATTGCTGATTAAAATCTAAGGTTCTCTAAGTTTTATTGAATTTCTTGAATCAAAGAAAGAATCTACGGTGATGCAATTCTTGAGCTTCAATTCTTTCTATATTAATATTTAATTGAAGTATATTTGTCATGCATTAACTTGTGCTAATCAGTTCTTTTGAGAGTGTCTTTGTACACCTAATTTGTTTCTTATCTTCTTGATCGTTCAGGATTTTTGAATTGTTGGTTTACCAAGCGTGGGGTATCACTTGGAGAGGAGGGCTTTATCCTACTTGAAGGAGTGTATAAACGGTTTGCTCCGCCCATAAGGGAGTGGTATAGTGAAATCCTTGGGTGTGTTGCCTAAGGCGAGGATGTAGGTGGGGTATAGCTGAACCTCGTAAAAATCTTGGTGTCACTCTCTTCTCTATTCTCTTTAAATTTCAGCACATATATACTGTGTGGATGTTTATTTAAATTGTTGGAAACAATTTTGTGATTGGGAATTGTGGAAACCTCAAAATGGGAGTACGTTTATTGAAATTTTACGGAAACCTTTGAGGGAGTACATTCATTAAACAAGTCACTCATTAGCTACAACTCAACATCAAAAGAGTGAATCATGGAAACTTGCTGGAGTTGTTAAAGCAATTCACATTTGTGAAGCATTATCTTGATTGATTGATTTATCCTATTGAGTTTTGGTTTAAATTGTGTCTTGGCTGAATTTGTGATTGAAAATCAGACTATATATGTGTTTGTTGAATTCAAAAATTAGTTGAGAAATAATTTATAAAATGAGTTTAAAAAAAGTTTTAAGTTCCAATTCACCCCCCTCTTGGGAGTGCACCTTACTTTTCAATTGGTATCAGAGTGGGGTTATAGCAAATCTTAAATTAGAAACTATATAAAGATCTCTATGGTAGACCTAGGCATATCTCCCTTTGTCGAGGGTCAATCTTCAACTAGACCTCCTATTTTTTGTAGTGTTAACTACACCTTTTGGAAACAAAGAATGTGAATCTATTTACAAACTATGGATTGGATAGCATGAAAATTTGTCACACATGGTGATCTTATCCCAACTAAAATCGTGGATGGTAAAGAAATACCTAAAGAAGAAAAGGAGATGACCGACAATGATAATAAAATGTTGCAAGTGAGTTCAAGTGCTATAAATATATTGTATTGTGCCCTTGATATAAATGAATTCAATAGGGTCATGAGATGCAAATCAGCCAAAGAAGTGTGGGATAAATTAGAAGTAACCTATGAAGGAACGGTTGATGTGAGAGACAATATAATTGATATGATCACTAGCGAATATGAAGCTTTTAGGATGAACCCTGATGAAACTACCACTAATATGTACACTAGGTTCACCCATATAATAAACTCCCTCAATGCCTTAGGGAAAAACTACTCTACATATGAGATGATCCAAAAAATCCTTAGAGGACTTTCAAAAATTTGGGAACCTAAAGTCACAACAATTACGGAAGGAAGAAATCTCAAAAATACCTTCCTAGACGAATTAATTTGATCGCTTCTCACCTATGAGATGACTGTGAATGAAAGGAATTTTGAAAATAACAAACAAAAGAAATCAATAGCCCTTAAAGTAGTAAAAGAAAGTTCTAGTGAAGAAGAAGATAATAATGAATTAGATGATGATGAAACAATATTGCTCACTAGGAGACTCGGAAAATTCTTCAAGAAAAATAAGAAATTTGTTAGAAAGTTTAGAGGTTAAAAATTTTAAAAAGGAGAAACAAGTAAAAAGGAAACTAAGAATGAACCTCCTACATGTTACAATTATAAAAAGGTTGGACATATTAAACTTGATTGTTCACAGCTCAAGTAAGACAAAAAGAAGAAGAAGAAGGCTATGAAGGCTACTACATGAGATGACACAAGTTCAAGTGAATCGGAGAACGAATCAAGTGAACAAGAAGTAGCGAACATCTACTTCATGACAAAAAAATGTTAAGGTAAATTACTATTCTAGATCATCTGAAGAATCAAGTGATGAATCATGTAGTGACTCATGTGAAAGTATGCCATCATATAAAGAAATTTAGGCTGAATTGTTTGCATTACGTAATAAGTTTATAAAAGTAACAAAAAGAAACATAACTTTAAAATAAAAAAATGAAGCACTCAAAAATCAATTAGAAATTTCAAAATCAGTTGAAAAAGAAAATGAATCACACATTGATGAACTCATGAAGAAGTAGGCGGGTATAGCCGAACCTCGTAAAAATCTCGGTGTCACTCTTTTCCCTATTCTCTTTAAATTTTAGCACATACATACTGCATGGATGTTTATTTAAATTACTGGAAACAATTTTGTGATTTGGAATTGCGAAAACCTCAAAAGGGGAGTACGTTGATTGAATCTTGTGGAAACCTTCTAAGGGAGTACGTTCATTAAACAGGTCACTCATTAACTATAGCTCAACATCAAAAGACTGAATCGTGGAAACTTGCTAGAGTTGTTAAAGCAAATCACATTTGTAAAACATTATCTTGATTGATTGAATTATCCTATTGAGTTTTGGTTTAAATTGTGTCTTGGCTGAATTTGTGATTGAAAATCAAACTATACATGTGTGTTTGCTGAATTCAAAAATTAGTTGAGAAAGAATTTATAAAAAGAGTTTAAAATAAAATTTTAAATCCCAATTCACCCCTACTCTTGGGAGTACACCTTACTTTTCAGCTGTGATATTCAAAAATCAGTATTCAATTTTACTCATAGTTTGTTAAACCAATCAATGATAAACAATATAGTTTTTTGATTTCAAGTAAGAACCAAAATCAATATTTCAGCAACTTCCAATATGCAACAAGTTTTCAATAAATATACACACAGACTATAAACTTGCAATAAAGTAAAGAGATTAGGGAGGAAAAGCTGAAGACCAGATTTTTTACAAGGCCAAAAAGCCTACGTTCTTGCCCTAAGCAATATGTTGTGAGGATTTTCCTTTCCCAACTTCGTTACTAGGTGAAGTTACAACCTCTCTCCCTTAAAGGTGGAGTTCGCCTCTCGAACGAGAATCCCCTCTCGCTAGGCAACAATCCAACAATCCTGAATTGTTAAGAAAACAAGAAATAAAGAGCAACTTTTGTTCGTACAAGTAAAACTCTCAGTTAGAGCAGATTTGTACAATTGAAATACAATATACTTTAGCAATAAACAATATAGAAAAGTGAAGCTCAGTAGAATATCACCGGGGTTTTGATTTGAATTGAAATTTTCAGTAGAAAAGATCAGAAAACTGTAGATTGTTTTAGCAAAAGCACAACTTTACTTCAGAAAATATTTCAGCAGAAGAACTTCGAATTTTTAATTTGTATGTGCTTGATTGTATTTTCTGAAGTTATGAAAATAACATGTATTTATAGAGTAATAAAGCATATTTTGTCCCCAAGTTACGTGCCGTATTTCCCAGGTTTTTTCCAAGTTCGAGAGTCGAGAAATTAGTTTTGGAAAATTTCCCTTGCTGTTTAGAAGTTAAAACAAGAACTTTAGTCGACTGTGACCTGAGGGTCAGTCGCTTGTGCCTTTTAAGTTCAACGTATTTTGAAAACACAGTGTTGAGTCAGTCGACTGTGACCTAAAGGGTCAGTTGTCTATCTCGGCTCTATTTGCTTAACATTGTCAGCATAAAAATGTCAGTCGCCTGATTAAATTCCATCAGTCGCTTGTCCTTGCAGCTTATATGTTTTTCAAAACTTCGACTTTAACTTTTAATCTTGGAAAACTTAATTGAGATTTAAAAAAAAAATATTTTCCATGGTTTTGAAAAACAGGTCTCTAAGTTAACTATTATTCCTAAGAGCTTCAAACATCCATATCAAAATTGTGAAGTATTTACATGAGACTTCTTATAAACTATTACTTTCTAAGCACTAAGTTTTCATGCATTTGCTTCCATTCCTTGTGTCTATCTTGAGCCCTTTCTTTAATTAACTTTAGCTTCATCATAACTCATGTCTCTAAGCATAATCATCTTTCAATCTCTTCAAATACTTGATCTTGATCTATATGAAAGCATTTGAGCTCTGAAACTTAACCAAACATGTTATGTACCCTTGATTTGTTATTATCAAAATAAGTTTTAAGCCTTGTTAGGCCAACAGTCACAAATACTTATTAGTGATGACTTAGTGACGGTTTCATATTGGTAACTAAAACGACGATGACAACTAACTATTAGTGACGGTTTCATTCCGTCACTAAAAGCCTAAGACCGTCACTAAAACTAACACATTTGGTCAACTAAAAGTCGTAACAAAAAGTCATAGTATTAGTGACGGATTTACTAAATTGTCACTAAAAGTCATACTATTTGTGAATTATGATGTTATCCTAAGAGGGGGTTGAATTGGGTATTTTTAAAAGATTATAACCTTTAAGATCTAATTTCGAAAAACCTTTAATTACAAACTTTCAAGTTACCTAACAACGAGGTTAATGTTTCACAATTAATCAATCTAATATGTGTCTTTGTCAAGCATATACTTTTACCCAATTACTCATAGATGTAACAAGTGTTTAGTAGATACACAATGCACAAGTAATTTAAATATAATGCGAAAATTAAAAAGGAGTTAAGGGTAAGAGAGATGCAAACATGATTTTACGAGGTTTAGCCAACCCAGCCTACATCCTTGCCTTGACCAACCCACTCAAGGATTCCACTAAATTCCTGCTCCTTTAACCAGGATGGAGCTTCCCTTATAATCCGTTGCTTACAAGAGGTACAACTTCCTCCTACTCTGCTGTTTACAAGAGATACAACTTTCTCCTACTCCGCTGCTTACAAGTGATACGACTTTCTCCTACTCCGCTGCTTACAAGTGATACAACTTTGTCCTTAAACCCAGTTCACAGTCCGAACCGTGATTACAATTCTGCAAAACTCAATATTGCTTTTAACCATGCTAGTGAGTACAATAGAAAATCTTAACACATATTCATATGATAAAACATGAAGCTCGGTATGAATGTAATGATGAGATCGTTGTATGAATGATATGCTTCTCAAAATTTACCTTCAATTTAATATCTTCGAAAAAATAATTTCTTATAAATAAACACTTTGGAGATTTTAGGGTTTTAAAACAATCCACTTGATGCAAGAATATCAAGGTACGATCCTTGTAAAAATAATCTTTAATAACACTTAGATCTAGGGTCTAGCTATCAAGTAATTTGTAAGATTAAATCTTTGAATAAAAATATGACTTGAAATATTGCAAGATTTAAGCAATATTTTTCAAAACAATATTTCTCACAAATATATATTGAAATACTCTCAAAGTTTGCAATCAAATAGTTAGTGTAGTAGTAAATATTTGAACGAAAATATATTCAAAAATATCTCAAAGATTTTAGTTTAAACAATTTTTTTTCTCAAGTATGTATTTTCAATCAGTGAATAAAATATTCAAATTATTATTTTTGTTCCTAAGAAATATATATAAAATCTAATGAGTATGGGAAAACAAAATAAAAATTTAAATGCGTAAAATAATTTTACCAAACCTCAAACCTCAAGATGAATGATACCTTGCAATAAGATATGATTGAATGCTCTTGAATCTTGAAGATCTAGAATGAGAATGCCCAAAACTTGATGCGTATAAGTTGGAGTGCAGGCAAGAAGTGTATTTTCGTTAATGCTCTCAAGATCAATCAAAAAGTGAGGCTCTAGGGTTTAGGGCTTTTGTTTATAAAATTTTCTTAGAGTGAGTTTCCTTGTTGCCCTATATACTTGGAATATCTCCAAACTCATTTTTTTGGAATTTTCTCATTTAATGTTCAAAATTTAAAATCTCCCCAGGGTTAGTCGACTGAGTTAAAGTACTAAAAATTATAGTTTGGACACAGGGTCAGACGATTGAACTGTAGGTTCAGTCTTTGAAGTCCCAACTCAGACGACTGAACTGAAGGTTCAGTCTTCTGAGGGTGTTCTGCCTATTCTGTGTTTCAACAAATAAATCTTCAGTAGACTGAACTAATTCTTTGGTCTTTTGAAGAAATACTTCAGATGTCTGAAGTAAAACTTTAGTCATCTGAGGATGCAAATTCAGACTTCTAGGGATACACCTCAGTCGTCTGGGCAGGAAAACTTTAGAATTTTCATTTTAGTTTTCAAAATCAATTTTGCTCTCTTGCTTTGATCTCTTATAAATATTTTTCAGGGTTCAAAATAAGGTCTCTAAGTATATAATTAATTGTAGAAGATTTTCATGAGATGCATGTGTCTTAAGGTCAGTCTAGGATATATTTTGAGCTTCTAGTTATATCATATAAAATATGCAAATAAAATCAATTCTAAATACCCATTCCCATGACGTTCTTTAACTTGACACTTGCGTCTTCATTGTTCTACTCTTTTAGTTGCATGGATTGTGTCAGGTTGTATATGCTTTAATCCTCATGGCTTTCATGACTTTCTCACCTTCCATGCATGCTAAATAATGTTCTTGCTCACAATCTCAATGCACAGGTCAAATACTAAGTTATTTGTCATTATCGAAACAGGATGGGACTTATAAAGTCAACAATATCCCCCTTTTTGATGATGACAAATACACGAACAAAAATAGAAAATGGGTTACGCCTAACAAGGCTCCCCTTCAAATAATGCACAATCTAAAATTCAGCAATATGAAATATGATCACACACAATGTAAAATAGACAATAATTTCCCATCTATAACTCATGTACTTATGTACTTTTCTCCCTTTGCATCCAAAGAAATTTTGCAAACTATTTTGCTATAAACTTATATTCTTTTGACATCAATAAAAAGGTGTAGATATAACAATATCATCCTAACATAACTTTATCGCATCTTTTAACATAAATATATATCTCCCTATGTCACTCACCTTACTACTCTTTTGTTATTAAGAAACAAGCAACTCTCACCCTTTCTAAGATATATCTGCGTTGTTTAATCAAATTTCAATGAGAACATACACAACATTTTATTTTTTCATAGATATGGATAAGTAAATCAGTCCATTAAAGTCTAAAATTTATGTGAGCATGTATCCATAAAAATTCTAACCAAATGTGAACAAATGAGTCAAATTTGAAAATTCTAACCAATTGTGAATATTAAATGTGAATTATTAATTGATGTTGCTCCCCTTGAGTTATGTAAGCTAATATAATTTTAGGCAACTTCTCGACTGTGCATCAGGCCTAATTCACGTCTAACTTGGATAAACTTATCCTTCGCAAGTGGTTTCGTGAATATGTTTGCCCATTGTTCATTTGTGCATACAAAGTCAAGTGTCATATCTCCTTGTTGCACATGATCACGAAGAAAATGATGTCTAATTTCTATGTTTTTAGTTTGTGAATGTTATAGGATTCTTTGAGATGTTTATTGCACTCGTGTTGTCGCTTCTTATAGGAACTGTGTCATAGCTTAATTCAAAATCCATAAGTTGTTGCTTCATGTATAGCGTTTGAGCACAACAACTTCCAACTGCTACGTATTTAGCCTTGGCTGTGGACAGAACAACTGAATTTTGCTTTTTGAAAACCAAAATACTAAAGAATGTCCTAAGAAATGACATGTGCCACTCGTGCTTTTTCTATCCACCTTACTACTGGCAAAATAAGCATTTGAATAACTAACAATTTCAAATGATGTATACTTAGGATACCATAATCCAAGTTCAACAGTTCCTATCAGGTATCTAAGTATTTGTTTGACAGCTAATAAATGTGACTCTTTAGGTGTAGCCTGAAATCTTGCGTACAAACATACACTAAACATTATATTAGGCCTGCTGGTAGTCAGATATAGTAAGCTACCAATCATCCCATGATAGAGTTTAACATCTACTAATATATCTTGTTCGTCTTTGTCTAATTTCAAAGAAGAGCTCATAGGTGTTCTTAGGATTTTGCCATCTTCCATATTAAACCTTTTGAGTAAGTCTCTAATGTACTTCGATTGATTTATAAAAATTTCATGTTTTGCTTGTTTGATTTGAAGTCGTAGGAAGAATTTGAGTTCACCCATCATACTCATCTCAAATTCATTTTGCATTGTACTTGCAAACTCATTGCACAATTCTTCATTTGTTACTCCAAAAATGATATCATCTATGTATACTTGAACTAGGGGCATGTTATCATTCTTAGATTTTATGAATAGTGTCATGTCTATCTTTCCTCTGATAAATCCATTATCTAGTAGAAAATCGCTTAGCCTTTCATACCAAGCTCTAGGAGTTTGCTTTAAACCATACAAGGTTTTAGTTAGTCTATAAACATGTTTTGGATACTTATGGTTTTCAAAACCTGGGGGTTGTTCTACATATATCTCTTCACTTATGTAGCCATTTAAAAAATGCGTTTTTGACATCCATTTGATATAGTTTGAAATCCTTAAAAGTAGCATAAGCTAACAACATACGAATGACTTCCATTCTAACTATAGGTGCAAAGGTTTCCTTAAAGTCTATTCCTTCATCCTAGTTATATCCCTGAGCTACTAGTCTTGCCTTATTTCTAAATACTATCCCATGTTCATCTTTCTTGTTCTTATATATCCATTTTGTTCCAATAACCGTCTTATCTTCAAGTTTAGGAACTAATGTCCATACTTTATTTCTCTCAAACTAGTTTAACTCTTCTTTCATGGACATTATCAAAGATTCATCCTCAATTATTTCACTCACATTCTTAGGTTCTTCTTGAGATAGGAATGTACAATGACTAATCATATTTCTAAGTGAGAATCGTGTGGCTACTCCACGTGATGATTCACCTATTATTTGATCAATGGGGTGATTCTTTATGTACTTCTATTCTCTAGGTATTTGTTGGCCTTACAACGCTTAACATCCTATTTCGATGCTAACAAACAAATGGAACTTAACATATTTGGTTGAGTAGTGATATTTCAGGATTCAAGTTCTCGAAGTTCAAGAATATGTATACAAGAATGATAAAAAAAAGCTTAAAGTATATATTTCAAGATAATATTTTAAAGCTTGAAGAATATGAGAGAAAGTTTAAAACTATATCAAAGCTTGAAGAAAAACAAGAGAGACAAAAGAAAGCAAAGCAAGAGAGTTCAAAGAAAAGACAAGCATGAAGACTCAAGCACCAAGAATGTCCAAATGTCTTAGAAGTCCTTATGTAAGTACTTTAATATTTAAATATCATTTGAAATACTTTGAAGCTCTTTAGAGAATTTTTAGGGGATATTTATGGACTTAGAAACCTATTTTAAAATCCTGAAAAATGTTTTATGAAATATCAAAGCAAGAGAACAAAATTAATTTTGAAAACTAAAAATGAAAAACCAGAAATATGAACTGGTCAGTCGACTAACAAAATACTAGAATGAATAAATTATCCAGCCGATTGACTATTTTTGAACTATGTTTAGTCAGCTGACTGACTATATATTGAAATAATTTTTGGACAAACAAAACGCTGTCAGTCGCCTATTCAGTTGACTTATTGCACAAAATTTGACCCAATTGAGTGAGTCAACCGACTGACTCCATAAAGATTTTGAAATTTGAACTTAACGGGAAGATTTTCAAATTTAATTCTAGGATTTCAAATCTTTTGCAAAGTTGACCAACTCCAAGTCAACTTGGTAAATAAGGTAACTCTTTCTCAAGAAAACTCTATAAATACCTCTTTAGACTCATGAATCAAAGTGAGAGAGAGAAAAAAAAAAAAACAATACAAAGCATTCTACGTTCATATTCTCCTAAATCCATACTTGCTCATATCCTTGCTGGGAGAACTCTACGAAATTGCTGGTCGATCAAAAGCCTTGGTTTTGATTTGCAATTAAGTTTTCTTTATCTATAAGAAAGAATCTTAGTGAATTCTATACTTGAGCTTCATCTTATTTCATCTTGATATTTAAAGTTTGAAGTATATAATGGTGAAATTGTACTAATCTACTCTTTGAGATAGTATTCTTGTACGCAACGTTTATCTTGTATTCTTGTAGTGTTTTTGACGATTCCAGGTTGTTGGATCGTTGCCCAAGCGTGGGGTATCACTTGGAGAGGTTTTGCTCTACCCTAGTAAAGGAGTGTTTGAGCGTGGAATTAGCTTATAACAATTTTTGTTCCGCCCAGAAAGGAATAGGTATAGTGAAATCCTTAGGTGGTTTGCCTAAGGCGAGGACGTAGACTGGGGATAAGCCGAATCTCGTAAAAACAGCGGTGTCACTCTCTTTCCCTTATTCTCTTTTAAATTCTAGAAAAAATATAAACTGTGTGGATGTTGTAATTCTCTCAATCATTAAAAACAACGTGTATTGAAAATTAAATAAACCAAAGCTTAATTTGTTCTTGGGCTTATGAAAACCGAAAGGGAGTACGTTGGTTAATCAATACTTTGCGAAAACTTTAAGGGAGTACGTTGATTGGTTAACAACTCAAAACCTATTAACTAAAGGTTTATTTGAATTCTGATTTTGGAAAGAGTGATTGGATGTTATTTTGATTATCAATTGAAAGGCCAATTACATTTCTACAGGGCTTACATATTCATATACACATGACTGCAAACAATCAAGATGAATATTGCCAAAAGAATTGCAAAGCATATATTGATTAGTTATTTATATTGTGATTGATTGGTTTAACTAGTTAATTGATTGTTTATTTGTGTTGTGGTTGTGGATTGAATGAAAGAGTTAAGCTTTTTGTGTTTGCTAAAACAAGTTAAGAAATCTTTGAAAGAATTGTAAAAGGTTTATAATTCATAAAAAAATTTAAAAGAAATTTTAATAACCCAATTCACCCCCCCTCTTGGGGCTATACCTTAGTTTTTAATTGGTATGAGAGACAGGTTGTAGCAAATCCTAACTAGACGCTACATAAAGATCTATATGGCACACTTAGGCATAGCTCCCTTTGGAGAAGGACAATCCTTAACTAGGCCTCCCCTCTTTTGTGGTTTAAACTATATATTTTGGAAACAACGTATGAGGATCTACCTTCAAACTATGGATTGGAAAGCTTGGGAGGTTGTCACGGATGGTGATTTAATTCCTACCAAACTTATAGATGGAAAAAAATTCCTAAGGAGAAAAAAGATATGACTGAAATAGATCACAAAATGCTGCAAGTAAATTCAAGTGCTATCAATGCTTTGTACTCTACTCTAGATATTAATGAATTCAATAGAGTCATGACTTGCAAAATAGTCAAAGAAATTTGGGATAAGTTAGAGGTAACCTATGAAGGAACGGTAGATATAAGAGATAATAGGATCGATATGCTCACTAACGAATATGAAGCCTTTAGGATGAATCCCGAAGAATCAATCACTAGTATGTACACTAGGTTCACCCATATCATAAACTCCCTCAATGCACTAGGAAAGACATATACCACCAATGAGATGATTCGAAAAATTCTTAAAGGACTGCCGCCAATGTGGGAACCAAAAGCCACAACAATAACTGAAGGAAGAAATCTTAAAAACACTTCCCTAGATGAACTCATAAGTTCTCTCCTCACATATGAAATGACCATGAATGAAAGAAGTGGAAAAACTAAAGCTAAAGAATCCATAACTTTTAAAACAACAAATAAAAGCTTTAGTGATGAAGAAGAGATGAATGAACATGAATTAGCCTACATATCCAAGAAACTTACTAAAATCCTTAGAAGGAAGAATTAATTTACAAGAAAATCAAAATATGAATCAGATGAAGAAGAAGAAGAAATTAGCAAGAAGAAATCAAGAAATAAAATTCCTACATGTTATAATTGCAACAAAGCTGTACATATAAAATCGAAATGTCCACTACTTAAGAAGGATTCCAAAAAGAAAAAGGCAATGAAAGCCATTACTTGGGATAATCTAAGTACAAGTAGTTCCGATGATGAATCAAGTGACAAAGAGGTTGCTTATACTTGCTATATAGCATGGGATGATGATGAAGAACATTGTTCCTCATCCAAATCAGATAATGAATATAGTAGTGATTCATCTAATGAATCCGATGATGTGAGTATGCCATCTTATGAAGAACTTCAAAATGATTTATTCAAGGTTTATAAGATGTTAGTTAATGTGACTAAATGATATACATCTTTGAAAAACAAGAATGAAGGAGTTATGAAAGAGTTAGAAGTTAAAAATCTTGTTGAAAAGGAAAAAGATTTGAAAATCAAGAAATTAGAAAGTAAGAATGAAAAATTGATGAAAGATATAGAAGATCTAAGATTCCAAACTTCTATGGAAAATGAGAAAGACATATCTATATTTCTAAATTAAAAAGTAAAATCAATAACTTGTCTCAAGAAATAGTGAAATCACAAGTGAATGTTGATGGTAAGAAAGATATAGAGATAAATGATCTCAAAAGATAAATTGACGATAAAGAAAAGATAATTTATAATTTTACTCGAGGGAAAGAAAATTTTGACAAAATAATTGGATCACAAAGAATGTCCTTAAAAAAAAAAGGCATAGCATTTAATGGAACTGAGAATAAAAGAAAAAAGAATCTCTACATGGGATACTTTACAAAAGCCTCAAAAAATTATGCTAGCACCTCTTCTAATGCTTATACTCACACTATATGCTACATATGTAAGAAAAAGGAACATATAAAGTTTGAATGTCGATTTAAGAGGAAAGATGTGAAAGTTAAATAAGTTTGGAAAGTAAAAGAAACTTATGTTGTTATAACATCTGAACCCAAGAAAGTATGGGTGCCAAGATAAAAGTCTAGTTCATAAATCAAGGACTCCATAGATGTTAGGTATTCCTTTTAGAAATTATGAAATAAACTTAATCACATCTTCTACAAGGATATTGAATTGGTTGAAATGAAAAGATGAGTTTTAAGAAGCTTACCGATGCTTATCATATTAAAACTAATGAAAATTGTTGGTCTCAATCAATGAATGAATCGTACAAGGCTTAAGTTAGAAAACATTAAAAGCAAATTTTGGAGTTTATATGAAATCAAAAGAAAGAAAATTTGAAGCAATATGAAAAATATTTGAGCAAAATTGTAGCACAATGCAATAATATGCTCCATGCCTATATGATATGTTGTTATACTTACATGCTTACATGCTGATATCTTGATAATGCCAAAGACATGAAAATGATTTGACTTATATTGATAATTCATGACTCATTATATATTGAAAATTTGAGCATGAAGTTATTGAGCATAATTTTGATACATGAATTTTGATATGAGATTTGGTATATGAATATGAAATTAATTCTGGACCATACATGTTAATGATGGATCACATAGATAAACTTATTTGTCTTGTGCTACTCTTTGTACTAGACTACATATGCTTATTGATAATCTTCTTTATGTTAACTAATGTCAAAAAGGAGAGAAAGTTAAATTGAAAAATTGGTTTCTAAATAATTTGGTCCCATGAGCAGTGCAATGATGTGACATCAACATTAGTATCTATGAAGTATATTGGTATACATGAATATATCAATTGGTATTTGAACAAAATGCATTTATGATTTTGATGATATTGACATGATATTGTTATTTGATATTAGTATCCATGAACACACACATGACATGAATCAATATTTGAAGCATGAGATGATAAACTTCAAAGCATAATTAGTATCAAATCTGAATGTATTAAATTCAGGGGGAGTATTATGACTCATTGCTTGTATTATGATTTTTTCCTAAATTTCAATTGTATCATATGAAATTATCAAATTAGTATCATGAAATAAACAATTTGTATCATGAATTAATGTCAAAGAGGGAAAGAATGTTGAAAGAATGATGAATTATGAATGAAAAATATGACTTTTGAAGTATTTTTAGCCAATATGAATGTTGTACAACATATGCCTGATTGTAAAGATGTCACAACACATATGCAATGAGAATGACAAATATGAAATATGCATGACTATTTGACTATTGAAGCACACTACATATACTATATTGCAATATATCGGGAAGTGTGTGTTCATATGTTCATATGCTCAAAACATGATTTCATTTGAATATAATCATTTTTGATATCTTACTCTTTTTGATTGATGTCAAAAGGGGAAGAAGTTTTGAGGAAAAATTGAGTATGGTATTGAAAAATTCAAACATAATATATGTATCAAAAGGGGGAAAAGTATTGAATGGTCTTGAACTTGAATAATGTAATGAACATGATATTGTATGATATTGAAATTGGTTTTGAAACTACAAATATTGTTAAGATAATGCTTATTGTACGGGAGAGTCTTTTTAAGGCTTATTCAAAATTTTGCTCCTTGTTTGTTATCATAAAATAGGGGGAGACTGTTGGCCTTACAAGGCTTAACATCCTGTTTTAATGCTAACAAACAAATGGAACTTAACATATTTGATTGAGTAATGATATTTTAGGATTCAAGTTCTTGAAACTCAAGAATATATATACAAGGATGATCAAAAGTAGCTTCAAATATGGATTTCAAGATGATATTTTAAAGCTTGAAGAATATGAGAGAAAACTCAAAAGTATATCTAAGTTTGAAGAAAAATAAGAGAAATAAAAGAAAGCAAAGTAAGAGAACTCAAAGAAAAGACAAGCATGAAGACTCAAGTGCCAAGAATGTCCAAATGTCTTAGAAGTCCTTATGTAAGTACTTTAATGTTTAAATATCATTTGAAATACTTTGAAGCTCTTTAGGGGATATTTATGGACTCAGAAACATATTTTAAAAACCTGAAAAATGTTTTATGAAAGATCAAAGTAAGAGAGCAAAATTAATTTGGAAAACTAAAAATGAAAAACCAGAAAAATGAACTGGTCATCCAACTGACTAGTTTGCACAGAGTTTCCTCAGCCGACTGACAAAATACCAGAATGAATAAACTGTCCAGCCGATTGACCATTTTTGAACTATGTTTAATCAGTCGACTAACTATTTATTGAAATAATTTTTGAACAGACAAAACGCTGTTAGCCACCTATCTAGCCAACTGACCTGCACAAAATTTGACCTAGTTGAGTGAGTCAACCGGCTGACTCCATGAAGATTTTGAAATTCGAACTTAACGGGAATATTTTCCAATTTAATTCTAGGATTTCAAATCTTTTGCAAAGTTGACCAACTCTAAGTCAACTTGGTAAATAAGGAAACTCTTTCTCAAGAAAACTCTATAAATACCTCTTTAGACTCATGAATCAAAGTGAGAGAAAAAAAAACCAATAGAAAGCATTCTACGTTCATATTCTTCTAAATCCATACTTGCTCATATCCTTGCTGGGAGAAATCTACGAAATTGCTAGTTGATCAAAAGCCTTAGTTCTGATTTACAACTAAGTTTTCTCTATCTATAAGAAAGAATCTTGGTGAATTCTATACTTGAGTTTCATCTTATTTCATCTTGATATTTAAAGTTTGAAGTATATAGTGGTGAAATTGTACTAATCTACTCTTTGAGAGAGTATTCTTGTATGCAACATTTATCTTGTATTCTTGTAGTGTTTTTAACGATTCCAGGTTGTTGGATCGTTGCCCAAGCGTGGGGTATCGCTTGGATAGGTTTTGCTTTAACTTAGTGAATGAGTGTTTGAGCGTGAAATTCACTTGTAACGGTTTTTGTTCCGCCCGAAAAGGAATTAGTATAGTGAAATCCTTAGGTGGTTTGCTTGAGGCGAGGACATAAGTTGGGGATAAGCCGAACCTCGTAAAAACAGCGGCGTCACTCTCTTTCCCTTATTTTCTTTTATATTCCAGCAAAAATATAAATTGTGTGGATGTTGTAATTCTCTCAATCATTAAAAACAACGTGTATTGGAAATTAAATAAACCAAAGCTTAATTTTTTCTTGGGCTTGCGGAAACCGAAAAGAAGTACGTTGGTTAATCAATACTTTGCGGAAATCATAAGGGAGTACGTTGATTGGTTAACAACTCAAAACCTATTAATTGAAGGTTTATTTGAATTATGATTTTGGAAAGAGTGATTGGATGTTATTTTGATTATCAATTGAAAGGCCAATTACATTCTCTATAGGGCTAACATATTCATATACACAGGGCTGCAAACAATCAAGCTGAATATTGCCAAAAGAATTGCAAAGCATATATTGATTGGTTACTTATATTGTGGTTGATTGGTTTGAGTAGTTTATTGATTGTTTATTTGTGTTGTGGTTGTGGATTGAATGAAAGACTTAAGATTTTTGTGATTGCTAAAGCAAGTTAAGAATTCTTTGAAAGAATTATAAAAGGTTAAGAATTCATAAAAGAATTTAAAAGAAATTTTAATAACCCAATTCACCCCCCTCTTGGGGCTACACCTTAGTTTTTAGTAGTTCATTAACCTCATTTTCAATTTGATTGTTTTCATCAGATGGTTCCTTAATTTCATTTCTCTTATCTGGATCATTTTCAATAGACAATTTTTCAAACTCCTTATTTATCTTAATTTCATTGTCGTCCATCTTTTTAGGGAAAGAATTTGACTCATCAAATACTACATGGATAGATTTTGCAACAGTTAATGATCGTTTATTATATACCTTGTAGGCTTTACTATCTAATGCATATCCTAGAAAAATACCTTCATCTGATTTCACATCAAACTTTCCTAAGTGTTCATTGTCTTTAAGCACAAAACATTTACAGCTAAAGAAATGAAAATATGAGATGTTTGGTCTATGCCCATTTCACAATTCGTAAGGAGTCTTATTTAGAGATGGTCTAATCAAAACTCTATTTAGAATATAGCAGACGATATTCACTGCCTTAGCCCAGAAGTACTTAAGTAACTTATGTTCATTAAGCATAGTTTTGGTCATTTCTTGTATAGACCTATTCTTTTTTTTTTTTCAACTACACTGTTCTGTTGAGGTGTTCTAGAAGCTGAAAAGTTATGAGATATTCTTAATGAATCACAATATTCTTCCATATCTTGATTTTTAAATTCTCTACCCTTATCACTCTGGATATTTTTGATTGTATATCCTTTTGCATTTTGAATTTTTTGCATAGTTTAATATATTGTTCACACGCTTTATCTTTGTGACCTAAAAATAGTATCCGTTTATATCTAGAATAATCATTGACTATAACGAATGCGTATGATTTTCCTCCTAAATTTTGAATTGGGTTTGGGCTAAAGAAATCTAAGTGTAGCATTTGAAGTGGTCTAGTAGTAGAGATTACTTTCTTCTTCTTAAAACTAGATTTTGCTTGTTTTACTAGTTGACATGTATCACAGATTTTAGCTTTCACGAATTTTGCCTTAGGCAATCCCTTAATTAAGTCTCCCTTAACTAGTTTAGATATTAAGTCCATGTTTGTATGTCATAGTCTCCTATGCCAAATCCAACTAATCTCATTCATAACAAAAAAACAAGTTACGTGTTGAGAAGCAAGGTTGTCAAAGCTAATGGTGTAGACATTTTCATGACGATCAGTAGTAAACAATATTTTGTTTTCAGATTTGTTCTTTACAATGCATTTGTCATGTTCAAATGAGACTTTATAACCTTTATCACACAGTTGACTTATACTCAATAGATTATGCTTTAATCCATCAATTAATAACACGTTATCAATGACAGGGGAAGGTTCCTTACCAACCTTACTAACTCCAATGATTTTACCTTTTGAGTTATCCCCAAATATAACAAATCCTCCATCTATGGATATGATAGATGAAAATTTAGCTTTATCTCCTATCATATGTCACGAGCATCCGCTATCCATATACTACCTATCCTTTGAAGTGGACAATCTCAAACACATCTGCAAAGCATAATCAGATAACTATTTTTGGTACCCAGATTTTCTTGGTTCCATGAGGGTTAGTGCTAGACTCTCATTTGAATTTTCAGTCCTTTTTAATTTTAACATCTTTGTTCTTAAAAGGACAGTCAAATTTTATGTGACCTGACCTCTTACATTTAAAACATGTAATATATCTATAAAAATCTTTTGTTGGAACATAAGATCTTCACTCTTTTACAAAATATCCCATGCGAAGATGTCTCTGTTTTGGGATATCCTTTCCATTAAAACCAAGACCTTCCTTTTCTAGGGAGTTTCTTTGAGTTCCAAGGAGTTTTTCAAAATTAGTTTGACCTTCTGTAAATTTACAAATAATCTTAGATTTATCTTTCAAAATTTTTTTTAACTCCTCAATTTTCAAATCCTTATCTCTTATTAAGGATGCATGAGAATCATTTTGACTTTCTACTAACTTTGAAAGTTCCTTCAATTTTAACCTCAAATGAGAATTTTTCTTATTCATTTTCTCAAGAATTTTAAGTGTATACAAATAATCCTATTGCAATTTATCATAAGAGATCATGCTATTTTCATTTTCTTAATCATTAGAATAATAAGATGAAGTAAAACAAAAAGATTGTACCTCGTGGTCTTCGTGAGCCATCAGACACAAATTTGTAATCTCATCATCATTGGATTTAGATTCTGAACTACTGGTACAATTAGAATCCCAACCAACCTTTAGTGCCTTCTTCTTCTTCTTAGACACTTTCTTCAGCTGGGGACAATATGACTTGATATGCCCAAATTCTCTACAGTTATAACACGTAGGAAGATCATCCTTTTGCTTCCTATGCTTGACTCTCCCTTTTCTGCTTTTGAGCCCTTGCATTTTCTGGTGTATTTCTTGTTCTTTCTCATGAACTTTCCAAATTTCTTAGTGAGAAGAGTCATGTTATCATCCAATTCTGAATCACTTCCTTCACTAGAGCTATTAGATGATGCCTTAAGTTCTGTAACTTTCCTTGCTTTATTTTGCTCATTCTTCCTTTCATTTATTGCTAGTTCATAAGTAATGAGTGATCCAATCAGTTCATCAGCCGACATCTCCTTCAGATTCTTTCCTTCTACTATTGTAGTAGCCTTAGCTTCCCAAACTGAAGGTAGTCCCCTAAGTATTTTCCTGATCAACTCATTAGTAGGGTAAGATTGACCAAGAGCATTTAAAGAATTCGTGATGTGTATGAATCTAGTGTACATGGATTGAATAGATTCATCAGCAGTCATTTTAAATGTCTCATATTCACTAGTAAGCATGTCTATTCTACTATTTTACTTCCTTTGTACCTTCAAATGTGACTTCTAATTTTTCCCAAATCTCTTTAGCAATGTTACATGCCATCACCCTATTAAACTCATTTACATCTAGGGCACATAATAGCAAGTTCATTGCAGTAACATATATTTGTATAGATTTCTAGTCTTCCTCTGTATACTCATCTTCAGTCTTAGGAACATTTACCTTGTCAACTACTTTCATAGGAACATGTTTTCCTTTAGATACAATTTTCCACACTTTCAAATCAACATTTAAAAGATATATACTCATTTTTCTTTTCCAGTAGGTGTAATTTACACCGCAAAAAATAGGTGGTCTAATGGACGAGTGTCCCTCACCGAATGAGGTTACATCGATCTGTGTTATGTGATCTTTTTATAAAAATAATGGTTAAGTCTATGTAACCTTACTTTGATACCAAATGTGAATTACGGTGTTATCTCAAGAGGGGGGGTGAATTGGGTATTTTTAAAAGATTATGACCTTTAAGATCTAATTTCAAAAAACCTTTAATTACAAACTTTCAAGTTACCTAACAATAAGGTTAATGTTTTACAATTAATCAATCTAATATGTGTCTTTGTCAAGTATACACTTTTACCCAATTACTCACAAATGTAACAAGTGTTCAACACATACACAATGCATAAGTAATTTAAATACAA
This sequence comes from Malania oleifera, assembly GCF_029873635.1. Lineage (NCBI taxonomy): Eukaryota > Viridiplantae > Streptophyta > Magnoliopsida > Santalales > Ximeniaceae > Malania > Malania oleifera. Next base: position 37,669,365 of record NC_080422.1, on the reverse strand, counting down.
TACAGAAATTAAAAAGGAGTTAAGGGTAAGAGAGATGCAAACACGATTTTATAAGGTTTAGCCAACCCGGCCTAAGTCCTCACCTTGAGCAACCCACTCAAGGATTCCACTAAATCCCCGCTCCTTTAACCGGGACATAGCTTCCCTTACAATCCACTGCTTACAAGAGGTACAACTTTCTCGTACTTCGTTGCTTACAAGAGTTACAACTTTCTCCTACTCCGATACTTACAAGAGATACAACTTTCTCCTCAAACCTGGTTTACAGCCCAAACCGTGATTACAATATAGAATTATATTTATGCAAAACTCAATTGCTTCTAACCAAGCTAGTGAGTACAATAGAAAATCCTAACACATATTCATATGATAAAACATGAAGCTCAGTATGAATGTAACGATGAGATCGTTATATGAATGATGTGCTTCACAAAATTTACCTTCAAGTTAATATCTCCGAAAAAAATAATTTCTTATAAATAAATGCTTTGGAGATTTTAGGGTTTTAAAACAATCCACTTGATGCAAGAATATCAAGATACGATCCTTGTAAAAATAATCTTTAATAACACTCAAATCTAGGTTCTAGCTATCAAGTAATTTGTAAGATTAAATCTTTGAATAAAAATATGATTTGAAATATTACAAAAATTTAAGCAATATTTTTCAAAACAATATTGCTCACAAATATATATATTGAAACACTCTCAAAGTTTGCAATCAAATAGTTATTGTAGTTGTAAATATTTGAACGAAAATATATTCAAAAATATCTCAAATATTTTAGTTAAACAAATTTTTTTCTCAAGTATGTATATTCAATTAGTGAATAAAATATTCAGATTATTATTTTTGTTCTCAAGAAATATATATATAAAATCTAATTAGTATGGGAAGACAAAATTAAGATTTAAATGCATAAAATAATTTTACCAAACCTCAAACCTCAAGATGAATGATACGTTGCAATAAGATATGATTGAATGCTCTTGAATCTTAAAGATCTAGAATAAGAATGCCCAAAACTTGATGTGTATATATTGGAGTGTAGGCAAGAAGTGTATTTTAGTTTAACGCTCTCAAGATTAATCAAAAAGTGAGGCTCTAGGGTTTAGGGCTTTTGTTTATAAAGTTTTCTTAGAGTGAGTTTCCTTGTTGCCCTAGATACTTGGAATTACCCCCAACTCATTTTTTTTGGAAGTTTCCCATTTAATGTTCAAGATTTAAAATCTGCGTAGGGTCAGTCGATTGAGCTATTGGGTTCAGTCTTCTAATATTCCTTAAAACACTGGAAATTATAGTCTTGACACAGGGTCAGTGACTGAACTATAGGTTCAGTCTTTTGAAGTTCCAGCTCAGACAACTGAACTGAAGGTTCAGTCTTCTGAGGGTGTTTTGTTTATTCTATGTTTGAACAAATAAATCTTTAATAGACCGAACTAATTCTTCGGTCTTCTAAAGAAATACTTCAGACATCTAAAGTAAAACTTTAGTCGTCTGAGGATGCATCTTCATACTTCTGAGGGTACACCTTAGTCATCTAGGCAGACCAACTTTAGAATTTTCATTTTAGTTTTCAAAATAAATTTTGCTCTCTTACTTTGATCTCTTATAAAACATTTTTTCGGGGTTCAAAATAAGGTCTTTAAGTCCATAATTAACCCTAGAAGATTTTCATGAAATGCATGTGTCCTAAGGTCAGTCTAGGATATATTTTGAACTTCTAGCTATAGCATATAAAATATATAAATACAATCAATTCTAAATACCCATTCCCACGACGATCTTGAACTTGACGATTGTATCTTCATTATTCTACTCTTTTAGTTTCATGGATTGTGTCAGGTTGTATATGCTTTAATCCTCATGACTTCCATAACTTCCTCAGCTTCCGTGCATGCTAAATAATGTTCTTGCTCACAATCTTAATGCATAGGTCAAATACCAAGTGATTTTTCATTATCGAAATAAGATTGGACTCATAGAGTCAACACTATTGGTGACGGTTTTGAAACCGTCACTAAAAGTCATACTATTAGTGATGGTTTTCAAAACTGTCACTAAAATTCGCACTATTAGTGATGGTTTTAAAAATTGTCACTAAAAGTTTAAAATAATTAATTTTTTTTAATCACCCATTAATCCGTGTCAAAACCGTAATTACATTTCTCGACACACAATATTAAACCATAATTAATTAATGAAAAATTCATAAATTGTTCATAAAAATTTATATATTATACATAACAAATTGTTCACAAACATCGCATATACATGATTTGTTTAGATAACTTAAAATACAAAAAAAAAAAAAAAAACAGCTGCATATGACTGTAGTGCTTGACATCATCCTTATCTTCTCCTAACAGCCCGCAGATCCTATAAAGTAATAATTATACAAAAAATAGTATATATTTTTTGAATATGTACGTACTATAAGTAAAAATGATTTGATAGCAAGAATGTTCGGATATAGTTAAACAAAAATGATATAATTTAAATAGCTAAGTTTGATCAGTCGGAATTGACCCCACTCAGTGGCTACCTCGTATGCCCAACTTGGACACTTGGGTGCTTAAATCCACTAAGTTTGCTAATTTTTATTGTATTCTAACTTTGTTTCTATGTGCGTAAAAAGCTCTCAGGGAGGAGATTTTGGTCACCATTAGTTTCGACATGTCTAGCTCAATGTCACAGGCGTGTCACGAATAACCCCACTCGATTTGGACCTTGTATGCCCGACTTGGACACCTGAGTGCTTAAAATCACTAAATTTGTTAAATTTGTTTGGAATTTAACTTTGCTTCTAAGTACATAAAAAGCTCCCGTGGAGGAGTTTTTGGGTATCGTCAGCTTCAGCACGTCGAGCTTAATGTCACAGACGTGTCGAGACTAACCCCACTTAGTTTGGACATTGTATGTCTGACTTGGATATCTGAGTGCTTCAATCCACTAAGTTTGTTACATTTGTTTGTATTCTAACTTTGCTTATAAGTGCGTAAAAATCTACTAGGGAGGAGTTTTTGGGCATTGTTAGCTCCAGCACGTCTAGCTCAATGTCATAGATGTGTCAGGACTGACCCCACTTGATTTGGATGTCATATACCCAACTTGTACACTTGAGTGCTTAAATCCACTAAGTTTGCTAAGTTTTTTTGTATTCTAACTTTGCTTCTAAGTGCATAAAAAGCTCTAAGGGAGGAGTTTTTAGGCACCGTCAGCTTCAGCATGTCTAGCTCAATGTCATAAACATGTCAGGACTGACTACACTTGGTTTGGACTTCGTATGCTTGACTTGGACACTTGAGTGCTTAAATCCACTAAGTTTTCTAAGTTTGTTTGTATTCTAACTTTACTTCTAAGTGCGTAAAAAGCTCCTGGAGAGGATTTTTTGGGCACTACCAGCTTCATAACGTCTAGCTCAATGTCACAAATATGTTTGGATTGACTCCACTTGGTTTGGACCTTGTATGCCTAACTTGGACACCTGAGTGCTTAAAATCAACTAAGTTTACTTAGTTCGCTTCCAAAAGCATAATTTTCAACTAGAGACGAGCTTTTTGGGCACCTTCAGCTCCCAAATGTCCAACTCAATGTCACGGATGTGTCGAGGTTGACCATACTCGGTTGAGACATTATATGCCCGACTTGGACACCCGAGTGCTTAAAATCACTAAGTTTGCTAAGTTTATCTGGATTCTAACTAAGTGTGTAAAAAGCTCATGAGGAGGAGTTTTTGGGTACTGTCAGCTCCGACACATCGAGTTCAATGTTATAGAAGTTTTAGGCCTGACCCCACTCGGTTTGGATGTCGTATGCCCGACTTGGACACTTGAGTGCTTAAAACCACTAAGTTTGCTAAGTTTGTTTATATTCTATCTTTACTTTTAAGTGTGTCAAAAGCTCTCAAGGAGGATGTTTTAGGTATCGTTAGCTCTGGCACATCCAACTCAATGTCACGGACGTGTCGGTACTAACCCCACTCGATTTGGAGCTCATATGTCCTACTTTGACACCCGAGTGCTTAAAATCAACTAAGTTTTCTAGGTTAGCTTTTAAGTGCATAATTTTCAACCATGGAGGAGTTTTTAGGTATCATAAGATCCAACACATTCAGCTCAATGAGATATATGTGTCGGGACTAACCCCACTCGGTTTGGACCTCGTATGTTCGACTTAGATACCTGAGTGCTTAAAATCAACTAAATTTGCTAGGTTAGCTTCTAAGTGCATAATTTTCAACTAGGGAGGAGTTTTTGGGTACTGTAAGCTCTGATATGTCCAGTTCAAAGTCATGGACGTGTCAGCACTGACCCCACTCAGTTTAGAAATATTCTTTCCTTATCTATTCCTTTTTATGAACTCATAAAATATTCATTTTGCTCTTTCTAGGACATATCCAAGGCTTAGTGTTGGCTCAAAAGTAAAATTAATAAAAAAAAGGAAGTACTCAATTTATCAGAATATTCATTCATAATGTGTTGTTTAATAATATATAACATAGAAACACAAATTTCACCACAACATAGTAAGAAAAATGAAGAAGACATGGATCATGCACAACAATTGATTAGGAAAGCACCATGTTAAGAGAGACTTAATCTACTCTAGTGATCGTCAATAAGAAAAAGAATGCATATAAATTGTAATGACGCAGTATAACCAAAAAATAGGGTCTTAGAAAAATAGGATGACTTTTACATGGTCCAAAAGTTGGGACTTTGACAACTACTAGTATTGCAAACATTTACACACTCCAATCTTCTACACAAACTCATCCAACATTAAACTATTTCCTAAATATAAAAATAGAGAAGATTAAAACCACCCTACTTACTTCTGGTTCAGATTCAAAACATCTCCTTGTTTTGAATATGAACTAGTGGTTTTAATCTTTTGCATTGTTATATTTAGGAAAGAGTTTAATGTTGGATGAGTTTGTGGAGAAGATTGGAGTGTGTAAATGTTTGCAATACTAGTAGTTGTCAAAGTCCCAACTTTTGGACGATGTAAAAGTCATCCTATCTCCCTAGGACCCTACCGCTAGTTTGTACTGCGTCATTACCATTTATATGCATACTAATGAGAGGATGAGCCACCCGCAACATCTCCATGATTTTGGTGCATCATTTCTTCCATCTGCCCTTTCCAACGCACCATTTCGTCCAATTGCGCTTTCTAGCCCATCATTTGTTGCACCTGCACTTCCAACATCTCGTTCCTCATACTAAGTGTGTATAGATTTTCAGCCATAGCGGACGCTTGAGCCTCGCCGTCCTGACACGCTCACTCAATCTCAGCACAAGAAACCACATTTGCACTCAAAGATGCTACTAGGGCTATGTATCTACCCCAAGACATTTCACGTAATCCCTCGGTTGATGCCCAAGCACCTAATCGCAGATCTCATCATCTGTTGGTGGCTAACTACCCTTAGGAACGTCTGTATCCCTTATTTGGACAATCCTCTCCTATTTTCAATCATAAAAATGTAGAAAATGATTAAATAACAATGTAATTAGGAATTTTTGAATTCAATAATTAACTAAATACTATAACTGACTAACATGTTTTCTTTGAGCACCTTGGCACCACTCCCCCGATGGCCTTTGATGTGTTCTCTAATAAAGGGAATACCTCATCTCCGGTTGTCCAGTGACGGGATCACGCTACATTATCATATAAAACCTTATATTAAAAACTTTGGAAGTGTAAACATTTATATTACTTGTAATGTAATATTAAGCTAGTTTTATAGAAATTACTACTCGATGATGCACAAATAACTTCGACCCACCACAATGCGTCGTATCTAATTTGCTTCAGTTCTCAACATTTATTAGGTAGATATCCTACAAAAAAGATTTAATGAGATAATAATCCACATCGATACCAAAAAGTAGTTCAAATCTAAACACATAACCTAGTAGTGAGGGTCACAAAAATGTCGACACACCAGGTCCCAATCTTCATGGGAGATCTTATCGTACGAGTGTTGTTCAATTTTATCTCCCATCGCCTTAAAATGTCCATGAATTTTTTGGCGATAAGTCTTAAACCGAGCGCACAAGTTCTTATTCACCACCAGTTTGACATGAGGGTTGGTGAGAATATCAATATCAAACTCCGCCTACATGTGAAATACATATAGAATGTTATGCAGTAAATAATGTAGTATGTTAAAAGTAATAGAACTAGTTGAAAACTTACCAATATGCGCTCGTAGACAACCAAGCACTGCTCTTCAGTCACCTGTGGCCAGGTGAAGTAGGTGACTGGAGCCAATTGTCGACATATAATGCCGACCTTTTGTACCCAGACCCCACACCAATCGCCTATCGGTGTTGTATAGCCTAGAGGAATCTCGATCCTGATACGCTACTGCGTCATCTACAGGTGCCTGCGGAGCATAGTGTTCTTGGCTACACCACGCTCTGACCTCACTTATGATGATGAGGCCGATGCTGAAAAAAGAGTTCAAGGATTCATTATAGATATGTATATACACGTATATAAGACAATCAATTTATTTAAAAAATTAAAGAATTATAATCTTATATCGACGCTACTCTTATGGGTGGGCAACTCTCCATAGGTCTCCCCAGCTGATGGCTGCCAAAATCGGGATGGGTTCCCGATTGGCTCACTTTGTGACTCATCATCATCGACGTGCTTTGTCTGTATCACGTGTGCTACATGCTCTTGGGTGGCTGTACTGGCCACCCTACGTCTCTGGGATCGGAGACCTCCTGGTGTCATGTCTGCAATATTATACACAACATTAAATAAGATAATTGCATATTAAATGGATGCATAGTAAATATATTTTCAGTTATTTATACAAATCAGATACATGGTGACAACATAACATGCTTAACCCCTATAAATCCTCAATATCGGTATTATCATCACTTTCTAGTATCTCTTCCTCCTTAGTATAGTAATCAACCATTGTTTCATCTTCCCCATTAGTTTCATCATTGTTGATGAAGTCAACATATACATCATTAATTGCAATGTCAGCAGTCAGGATCAGCTCCTTCCTCAAAAACATAATTGGAATCATATTAAGTTATTGCACTAAAAAATGGCTCATCTTGTTCGAAAGCATCATCGCTAACATTCTTCTCCCCATCTGCGACTTCTGTAATATCATACAAACTTTGAGGACAATTTTTTTTTTGTGCCACATGTCATTCGTTGCTAGCACAAATGGGTCATTTTGATACCATGTATTACTAAAATTGACACTGGTAAAGTGAGCATTCGTGTTTATCCCACTCTTTTTATTGCTAATATCCCATCAGCCACACTTGAACAAGTAGACATGTCTATTGGCTCCATAGTTCGGTTCAATAATGTCATTCAAGATATCAAAGTAGTCAATATCCTTATCTCCTTCTGTGCTTAGCACTGCAACCCTACAATTTTGGGTTCTTCTATGCAGTTCAAGGGACTTTGTATGAAATATTAAGTCGTTGACGATGCAACCATTGTAGTGGTTAACTCGTTGATCGGGGCCACATGCCAATGCGTACAAATATTTACTTGTTGTTGGTTCTTTATTATAATACATGACTTTCATATATTAATTAAAAAGAATTTAAGATGAGTAAACCATCAATATTGAAACTTTACATTACTTCAAACTCACATAAAATTTATTACTTACACGACTCCTAAACCAATTGACAAATTATTTTTTATGTCTTTCATCAACATTCCTTTCATTTTGGTCAAGAAGTTCAGTTTTATGTTAACTAAATGCAATAATAGTACATGTTAATGTCAACTAAGTATATATATATACAATGCAAAGTATGGATTTAGAAACTGCATACTCGATATATGGAACAACTTCATCACAATTATTGAGGATGTAAAAATGCACCTTTGCTAGGTCCTCCATATCAATGAAATCATAAACCTATCCACCCAACAACCGAACATTTGCTTGAAATATAGAGCTGTTTGCATTTTGCTCATCATGAGTGAACCTTGTGTCAATATCATGTAAATATACTGAGAAAAATGCAAGACATTCACTTTCAATGTATGTCTCAATGATTGAACCTTCTGGTCGTGCCTTATTGTGCACATAACCCTTTAAAGTTGGCAATAACCTATGCATTTTACATAACATTAGTGACATCTACAAATAAAGCGAAAAAATCATATGAACATTGTTGCATCATAAAAATTACCTCTCAATAAGATACATCCAATGATATTGCACCGGTTTTGCAATGATGACCTCCTTTGGTAAATGGACGACTAGGTGGACCATAACATTGAAGAATGTTGGTGGAAATATTTTTTCCAGCTTGTATAGTATGATTACAATGTTCTCCTCTAACCATTCAAATACATTTAAGCTCAATTTCTTTGAGCACAACTGTTGGAAAAAAATTCTCAACTCAATCAACATTGAACATCATCAATCAAGTATCCACAAAGGAAAATTGGTAGAACTCATTGAAAAAGGACATGAAATTCATGAATTTTCATTCCTAACATATTACCTTCCTTCGTATTTATGCATCGAGATATGTTGGATGTATATCCATAAGGAAACTTAACTGATTTCAACCATCCAAAAAATTATTTTTTTCATCATTTGAAAATGTGTGACATGCTGATGGCATGCGAAATTTGTCCTTATCATGGATAAGGTGCAAGTCATGTCGTATTCTCATATTTTCCATATCCTGGCGATCATTTGCATTGTCCTTTGTCTTCCCATTTATATCCAACAATGTACCAATGACATTTTCACAAATGTTCTTCTTAATGTGCATAACATCCAAATTATGGTGTAGTGGAAGATCTTTCCACTTCGAAAACTCAAAAAAGATGCTTCTCTTTGCCCAATTTAACTTATTCTCAGCACATTTCCTTTTTCTACTACTCGGTGCTTTCGCAAATTTCACATTTCTTATCAACTTGAATTGGTTTAATATCTCTTCCCCACTTAGCCGATTTGGCTGTAACCTTCGTTCAGGTTTTCCATTAAAGCTTCTGGCACCATGAGTCCTCCAAGCATGTCCAGGTGGTAGAAAACGACGATGACACATAAAGCATAACTTCTGTCCATGCTTCAAGGATAAGGACCCAACATCCTTATTACACACTAGGCATGCTAAGTATCCTTTTGTGCTTCACCCCGATATATTGTCCTAAGCAGGTAAATCATTAATTGTCCAAAATAGTGCAACATGCAGCCAACATATTTTCCCAATTTTCACATCAAATGTCTCCACTCTTTTTTCCTATAGTTCTTTCAACTCATTAATTAATGGCCTCAGATAAACATCAATATCATTACCAGGTGCCCTCGGTTTAGGAATAAGCAAAGACATGTAAATGAATGGTTCTTTCATACATCGCCATGACGGCACATTGTATGACATCATCATAACTAGCCACATGTTATACGAGTTGTTTATGTTACTAAAAGGATTGAAACCATATGAAAAAAGGCTAAGTGTGATGTTGCAAGGATCAGTGGCAAACCACAGATGCATTTTATCAAACTTGGGCCAAGATTCCAAGTCCGTTAGATGGCTAAGGGTGTTTTCCTTTTGAAGACGTTTCTCTTTATGCCATCTCATATCTGCAGCAGTCTTTCTTCCTAGACATGTATAATCTTTGAAGCCTCGGTATTCATGGAAAATATCGCAAAACGTTTTGGGGGATCTTTTTACCCTTTTTTTGATTAATTTTATACCTTGGTTCACCACATTATGAACAATTGTTTGCATTTTCAAATTCACCATAAAAGAGTGTGCAATCATACCTACACACATGTATTGGAGTGTAATTGAGACCCAACTCACACATGTATATCTTCGCCTCATAGAAAGACTTTGGAAGTATTTCACCATTAGGAAATGCCACATTAATTAGCCTTAAATACATGTTGAATGTGCTCTGATATAACCCATGCATTATCTTTGCATGAAGCAACTTTATCAGGAACTCTAATTTTCAGAACTTTTTACAATTTGGATATAGGGGCACTTGTTCATCCCTTACAAGATTAGAAAATGGTTTACCAAGTTGATTTAACTAATTAGGATCACAAGATATGCTACCTACTGAAATAGATTTAGCACCAGTACGCAACACATTGACATCCTCTATTTCCACTGCATTACCCCTTTGCAAGTCAAATAACATTTTGATAAACCCATTCGAACGTGTACCATCACCTACTCTATTGGCCCCCTCATCTTCATCTTCATCAACATCGCTTAGAATTGTGTAAGATTCATCGTGAAACACCTATCTTATGTAGCTTTCTTCCATTCCATTGTCTAATAATTGTGTTTCAACCAAATCAATGTGTCGAAATGTTATGTTTTAAAATTTCTTACAAGGACACCTTACTCTACTGGATTTGTCAGCACAAGGACGTGCGAACTCTATGAAATCATGTCATGTATTCTGGAAGAAACCTACCCCGAGCCTTCATCCAACTCTTATCCATGTTCATTAATTAGCCTATAACATGTTCAAGTAATTGATGTTTATTATATTCTCATAATGTTTATAAGACATGCATTGTAAATCCTAAAATCAATCACCTTTTGTCTAAAGGGTACGGATCATATCCCATTTAGGAATGATGCATTTATATTGCAGTCAATCACTCAAATTCCTTGATCATAGTCATTCTAAATTTCAGCAGCATCTCCCCATGAATCTCCAAGTACACGAGATGGGGGAAGTGAACATGTTGCTAGTTTTTCATAACTAACAAATTGTCACAACACCCCACTATGTACCTAGAGAACACAAGTAGAGATGCTCTCAAAATATGTAATGACATTGAACAAAGTGTGAACAATGACAATAATGTAAATCAACTTCCTAAACTATCTACATTGGATAATTCAAGAATGGTTAAAATAGAAACATCACTAATAGTAAATGAAACAAATAATTACCATGTTCAATTGATTATTAATTTACATAGTATGACTAATAATTAATTGAATATTAATTGATTTGTCTCACATGTACGATAAAACATGAATTTATAGTGACGATTCTTAAATGGGTCTAAACTTCAATGAATACATGCATATAATGAATGAAAGCATAAATTGAGTTACCATTTTTTTTTTTTACTTTGAATTGTACAACTATATTAAGGATCATCTTCAATGCCAGTTTTCTAAAACCAAAACTAAAGAAAGAGTTGGATTGATTGATGAGTCTCTCTTGAGGTCCCATACCTTCAAGACTTCTTATCTTCATATGTATTCTTTTCTAAGTTACCAAGTCAACAATTATAAAGTACATGAAAAGCCCTAAAATGCAAATTGCCCCTCCTAGTTAGCCTAAAATTCCTACATTTTAGAGGAGGGGGGGGGGATGAGGAGGTTATGGGCTTACACTGTTTATAGTTCATTTTTAATTTCAAACTTTATATTTTTTAATATTATAAATTTGAACTTTAATCGATCACAATAAGATGTTTCTTAATTCTTTTTAAAGTTGTATAACTTCAATTTACATGATTCGTTTAGACAACATATGCATATTTAGACTGATTAACAAATATTAGTACAAGTACATCACCCCAAGTTGTGTTATGCTCGTATTTATGAAAATATTATTCAACAGCATGCTCATTGAACACAAAATAAATGGCACTTATAATGTGGACATTAATTCACCAAAGAAAGTGCATGTCCACCATGTCATTGATAGTCATAATATAAAATTCAAAATATAAAATGTCTAATCATGGAAGAAGGTCCTACCAATTCAATGCATCGACAAAGGGAAAAGGGAAATTTTTTACAAAGCAAAGGGGATGGCAAAGCGGCAAAATGGGGCTCTACTTGGTAAAAAAAGCCATTCACCATGACCACCAATTGCTCCCCACCTCCCCCCTCCCCCCCCCAACACCAACACAACCAAAAAAACCAAAACACAAGAAAAAAATAGCAAAAGAAAATCAAGTAAAGAAAAACAAAACAAAGGTAGGGAGAAGGATGATGGGGAAGGGGAGGAGGATGACTACACACCTTGTAGCCGGCGGTGGAAATCAATGGATTTCGGCGATGAAACCTCCCTCCAGCTTGGGCGGTGTGTAGAGGCCTGAAAAATTAAATTAATGAAAGTAATAAAAGAAGAGAAATGAAAGAGATGAGGAAAAAGGAAAAAGGGGGAAATAGTAGGGATTCATCGACGACCCAGGGTCTTCGTCGACGAAGTACATGTGTCATATCGATGAGAAGATACTAAGAGTCAGGAAATTTCAAGGAATTTCAGGTTCGTTGACGAACTAGCCTTTTCATCGACAAAGTGCCTTCATGGGTTTGTCGACGAATCACTTGAACTCGTCGACGAATGCCGGCCTAAAAATTGCAAAACCCTTATTTTCAGCATCATTTTATCTCTTCTCTCACTCTTTTTCTCTCTCTCTCTAAACCTATAGTTTTCTCTCTTTTTCTCTCTCTCTCTCTTCAATTCCGACTTCATTATAGTCCGGATTGACGATCGGGAACCGCCACAAGGTTCGTGGGAAGATTCTCTACAACTTAGATGGGGTAGATTTTCAATTTGGAGTTCCGGGGCACCATCCGAAAATTAGGGTGTAAGAACCCGACTTAGGATAGGTGTATTAAATAAATAAGAAAAGAGAAGGAAAATTAAAAAGGGTAAAAATCAGCAGGGCTCATCGACGGGGCTTCTCTTCTCGCTGAGAAGTCTCTTGTACAGCTCGGCGATGAGTCTCCATGGTTCGTCGACGAGGAGATGCCGAGGGATTTTGGGAATTCTCGAAATCTAAGGCATGTTGACGAGTTCACCATGACGTCAACGAACTTCCTTCTATGACCTGTCGACGAGGACGCCGTCTCGTCGACGAGTCTGGCCGCGTCAAAGGTCTATAAGTTGAATTTTCCATTGCTTCATGGTTAAGAAATCTAAATCCTCTCTCTCTCTCTCTCTCTCTCTCTCTCTCTCTCTCTCTCTCTCTCTCTCTCTCTCTTTTTCTAGAACTCGAACACACTCTCTATCTCTTTAGGATTTCGGGCCGTCTGTTGCCGGAATCAACGATCCAATGTTACCACGTGGATCAAGCGGAGAATCTCTACATTCATAGCGGATCAGAATTTCGTTCCAACGATTTTTGGGTTTTGACATAAAAATTAAGGTAAGGCTCTGAATCCGTTTTCATTTCGGTATATCTGTAGAGAATAGTATTGTAAAGAAGTATTGTTCTTCGTTGTTTAGGTTTTGGGAACCCGATTCGTAGTTTTGGAGTCATAGAGTTCGTATTTTGATTTTCGGGTTAAGGTAAGGGAATTTTGTTTATATCGATTATTTTTGAAATCGAAATCGGTAAACATGTAGTTTACGATTGTATGTATGATTCAACTATTTATTTGGGAAAATCTATTGGGTGAAAATACAGGATTTTCGGGTCACTGTTTTGGGAAAATTTGGGGGTTTCGGGTATTACCTTTATTTTTGTTGGAAATTCGTATGTTGTATAAAATCGTGATATTGAGATGACCGTACTTGTATTTTTATTAAAATGTATTCTCAAAATGAAAACAATATGATTTGTTGTATACCAAATAAGTGTGGAATGAACTGTTGTATTTAAATGTTTTAGGTTTTGTAAAACAGCCGTGACGGCTAATTACCGTAAGCTTAGGGGTATAGGAACTTGAGTTCCAAAATTGTTTCTGGTTTTGTGAAATTGCCACGTCTCGACTAATTACCGTGGGCAAACATCATGTCTTGGCTAAATACTGTGGGCGAGAGTGTTCGAATATATATCCAATATTGCATGTCTGTTTCGGTTGGTCACCGATGGGTGTAAATGCACAGTGTATTAGCAATGATATCGTTATGGGGATTCAGTTATTGCAGGGTATCGGGTGCTCTAGTGTGACGACACAGACCGTATGTTTTGTATCGTATGTACTAGAACTGGATTGTGAAAATATTGGAACTGAATCATGTTATGTTTTATGTCAAAATAACACTTGTATGTCACGCACTGATATAACATATTTTATTCCTTACTAAGAGGTGTCTCACCCCAAATATACAAATATTTTTCAGGTCCTTCGAGTAGCCGAAACTAGCGTCCTAGCGTTTGGGAGTGTGGTGGTCGGTTAGCTGCGTATAGTACTTGAGTAAGTTTTGATTTTTGTAATCGGGTGGTCATTGTTAGGTTTTGTAGACACTCGGGGTATGTGCTATATTTTGGAGCGTAGATCCTAGTTATGTATAGACTTTGGTATAATACATTGTATGTATTAGAAAGAACATTTCCGCTGTGTATGTGATATGTATGTACATGTATGTGAATATGTATAGGGTATACGTGTACTCCATAGGGTCGGACCCTCATTACGTTTAGTATCATGTACGTTTTAATTGAAACAAGGACACATTAGGTTACTAAATTCACATCTGGGACCCATTCGTGGATTCAGGGTGTGACAACTTGGTATTAGAGCAAACCAGGTTGTTAGGTTTTGTAGACTTGGTTAGGCATAGTTATGTGTACATACCAGCGTATAGGATGTAGGAAATAGGTAGAGTAGGTTGAGGGATGTCTTGTAGCTAAACGGGGACTCATTGGTGGGGTTCTGTGTTTTTCCTAGAATGATGATTTTAGTAAAATCATGGTAAACCATTGATGGTTTCGTGTCAGTGTGGTAGGACAAACCTGGACTCGTGAGAGTTATAGTTAACATGATTAGCTTTCAATGATTGCGTTAACTGTGTGTGATATAGGAATTCTAACCGATTCCTATCCTATTTTCAGAATGGAGCCCAAGGATAATAACTTAGAAAGTGGTTAGGAGGGGACTACGAGTGATGAGTCTCCTTTTGTACCTCGAGGTTTAACGAGGCAGGTCATGCGTGAGATCGAACGGATTGTTAGGAGATGTGAGCATTCGCCTACTACCACAGGTGTTATCATAGAGAGGTTCATCCGCATGCACCCTCTGACGTTTACAGGAGGACCCGATTCGATAGTAGTAGAGAAGTGGGTGCAGAAGACCGAAAAGATATTGGAAGTTTTACACTGCACTGACTAGCAGAAGGTTCTCTATTCTACTTTTCAGCTGTCAGGAGAAGCTGAAAGATGGTTGACGGTTGTGAGTCTGCTTGAGAAGCAGAGAGCTGGTCCATTTAGTTTGACTTAGAGCCACTTAAGGAGGTATTTTTGAAGAGATACTTCCTGACTTCCACTCGTGATGTGAAGGTTGATGAGTTCTCGAGTCTGACTCAGGGAACCCTGATGTTACAGAGGTATGCTTCCAGATATATTAAGCTATCTCGTTTCGCGCCGTGTTTGATCTCAAATGAGTATGAGAATAATCAGAGGTTAGAGAAGGGTTTGAATAAGGACATTCGCCGACTTGTGAGTATGTTACAGATTCGAGAGTTTTTTGTTCTAGTGGATAAAGCCACCATAGTTGAGGCTGACCTCCAGGGAGATGAGGTGGTATAAGAATAGAAGAAGAGGCCAACATCTTCTAGCTCTCAGAATGGTCCTCAATAGGGACAGTGGAAGAAGAAGAACTATGGTTCAAGTTATCGTCAGAATACCGAACGACAGGGTTCTCAGGGGGATCCATCTTTTGTGCAATGCACTAGGTGCCGTAAATGGCATGATGGTGAATGTTAGCCGTTCTGGTGTAACTGCTACAACTGTGGCAAATCGGGTAACATATCCCAAAACTATCAGGCACAGAGGAGCGATATGCCTGCACATAGCTAGAATCGTGGAAGAAATCAAATGCCTCAGGGAAACTATCAAGAAAATATGGCTCTGGTGAGGGTGTACTCTCTTACTCTAGTAGATGCAGAACATGCTGGGAACATGGTGATAGGTACCATGTTATTACTTTTGAATAAAGCTGTTGTCTTATTTGATTCGGGAGCAACCCATTCTTTTATATTTGCAAATTTTGTGAAACTATGTGAGGTTGAAACCCAAGTGATGGATGAGTGGTTGTCTGTGGCTACACCAACTGGGAGTGTAACGATCAGTAGTAAGATGTTGGGAAACTATGTAACGACCTACTATTTAAATGGGGTTTTTTTTTTTTTTTTTTATACTATAATGTTTAAAATGCTCTGATATTATACTGGATTAAACCCATCCATCAACCTGAGCAGCAAGAAGCAGAAATCAAATAAAAATAACCATATATAATTATATACAATACCAGAGTGCTAAATTGTTTCCCAGAATATACATGCACAACTGTTCCCCAAGATACCCTCAACTGGGCTGGGACTATACAAAAATACTCCAAAAACATACTCACTATCTACTGACAGGGCAATATAGTAGCCCCTTTATATGCGAGCCTAGTCTGCTCACCTACCTGGGTCACTTGAAAAATGTTAAATTAATTGGGATGAGCCAACACTCAGTAAGACGAAATATGCTATTACTAGTGTGTGGCAAATGAGTTACAATACTATGAAAATCTATCACTATATAGTCATGTATCACCGAATATGTAAAATACAATACCAATAATATAAATCTTCATTCTTTAGGTTTCTACTCAAAATACTACTAATATACATATATATACTATCTGTTTCTGTAAAACTGTATAATCATAGTAATAATTGTAAACTTTCCTGTGGATAACTGTGTGTCATGATTTAACCCCTCATGATAGGGTTGTGCGGCCCGTAGACGGGATTTACCCTGGCTGGCCAATCAGGAATAAATCACTATACTTCAAGTCTGATCAGCCCTCCTCTAATGGGGAGCCTGTCCACTCGTGGGCTCTATGCGATCGACCTTTATACCACGTATTATCTGAATAGGTGGTTGCACTTTATAAACTATATGTAGCTACGGTACCATGCTCTGTAAACTGTATGGTCCAACAGGGTCTGATACTATATAATACATCTCTATATACAACTATCTATTTTACCATGATTCTGTAATAACTGTATAAACCATGATGCTGTAGAAAACTGTATCTATATCAACTGTCTTTTTATAATTAACTGTAAATTTATATGTCATGGTACTGTAAAACTGTATAATCATGGTATTTCTATAATTTCTATAAAATATATTTACTGTCTATATATTCTGTAAAACACATCTCTGAAAAATACTATAAAGCATGTTTATGTACTATATCTATATTCTTAAGCCACACAGTAATTTTAAAACAAATTAATCACATTTGATAAACTATATAAGTCTCTGCTGTAAACAATACTGTGGTGGAATATTTATAATTTTATATTGAAAGCATACTCAAATAACCTAGCATAGCATATTCCCCTTACCTGTTTCTTGCTAAAAATCCCTTACTATAACGGGTCCAACACTCGCAGGGTTCTCCACTCAACACCTTGAAAACCATAAATCCTAGAACAAAACATCACTATTTCTATGTCTATAACATTTCCTACAACTGCCCGAAAGTCAAATTCTGAATAAAAGGTCTTACCCTAGATTTGAAATGAATTCCAACTTCGTTTCATCAATGATTCGCTCCAGCAGACTTGAAGAGAACTTCGCCAGAAGCATTGTGGTGGCCTCAGATTGTCGATCCGACGACTGACGGGCCAAAATCGAAGAGATAAGATAGAGGGGTCGTAGGAGAGAGAGAGAGAAAGAAGAGCGGCGCTAAATTTCTGTAAAATGAGTTTAAACACTATTTATACTATGAGATTCGTCGATGATCCACATCACCTCGTCGACGAGTCCTTCAATAATTTCGTCGACGAACTCCCTCCTTCGTCAACGAATTTTAGTCTATCCTAAAAAATCCTCTTGGTATCTTCTCGTCGATGAAGCTCGCCTTCGTCGACGAGGTCCTGCTGTACCCTCGTCGACAAAGCCCCTGTGTTCATTGACAAGGCTTGAGAATTTTTCTTGGAATTCTTTCCTCCAAAATGCAATGTCGTCAACGAACGCAAATGAAGTTAGCTGCCTTCTTCCGTTACTATTTCCATTTCTCTCCCTCGTTATTATTTAAATACTATTATCCTTCGAGTCATTACAAGCTGCCCAGTGGTTATTCAGGGAAGGCTGCTATCAGGGAGCCTAGTAGTGTACGACATGTGTGGATTTGACGTCATACTGGGGATGGATTTGTTATTCTCTAGTTATGCAGTGATTGATTGTCATAAGAAGGTAGTAGTGTTCAGATCTCCTGGGGAGAAGGAGTATGAGTTCATAGGATTGTGTGTGCGTTCGACGCCACAGATTTTGTCAGCTATACAAGCGAGAAGGTTACTTTTGGACTGTTGTCAGGGGTACTTAGCTTGTGTGAAGGAACCACCTCAAGATTATCTGAAACTTGAAGATATCCGAGTGGTTAACCAATTTTCGTATGTATTCTTGGAAGATTTGCTTGGTTTACCTCCCTATCATGAGGTGGAGTTCGCTATTGAACTGCTGCCAGGCAAGGCACCGATTTCTAAAGCTCCATACCGGATGGCTCCAGCTGAACTTAGAGATTTGAAGGAGCGGTTGCAGGAACTACTAGACAAGAGCTTTATTAGACCTAGTGTTTCACCCTAAGGTTGGTACTTCAGGTTTTACGGGAGAAGAATTGTATGATAAGATGAAGAAATGCGAGTTCTGGCTAAATTAGGTCGCGTTTCTAGGCCATGTCGTTTCAAAGGGTGGTATCTCAATTGATCCTGGTAAGATAGAAATAACGGCTGACTAGGTGAAACCGAAGAGCGTGCAGGATGTTCTGAGTTTCCTAGGATTGGCTGGGTATTATCGACAGTTTGTTGAGGGATTCTCTAAGTTATTTAGCCCTCTGACATGGTTGGCAAGGAAGTGTGTGAGATTCGATTGGACCAACGAGTGTGAGCAGAGTTTCCAGGAGTTGAAACACCAACTGGTCACTACTTCGGTTTTGATCATCCCATTTGGGGACAGTGGTTTTGTGATTTACAGCGATGCATCGCTGAAAGGGTTGGGATGTGTACTTATACAGCATGGGAAAGTAATTGCTTATGCTTCTAGGCAACTCAAGGAGTACGATAAGAATTACCCCATGCATGATTTGGAGTTGGCGGGAGTAGTATATACTTTGAAGATTTGGAAACACTGCTTATACCATGAACAATGTGAGATCTTCAGAGATCACAAGAGCCTCAAATACTTTTTCACACAAAAAAAGTTGAATATGAGGTAAAAATGGTGCTTTGAACTAATCAAGGACTACGATTGCACTATTAGCTATCACCCGTTGAAGGCTAATGTGGTAGCTGATGCATTGTGTTAGAAGTCAGAGCATGTGGCAGTATCTATAGTGATAACTCAACATCATCTCAAACAGGATCTGGAAAGTCTTGGTGTGGAGTTGGTGGATGGTAATCATCAGGCTTTCATTGCCAGCTTGGTGATCCAGCCGACGTTATTTGAGAGGATTAAAGTCCTGTAGGGTAATGATGCGGAGTTAGTTGAGGTTGTAAAGAAGGTGCAGCTGGGGTTGGCTCCAGATTTTAACATCTCCAAGGGAGGTGTGCTGAGGTATGGACCAGGCTGTGCATTCCAAATGATGAAGGTATAAGGAGGATGATCCTAGAGGAGGCGCACCATTCTTTGTATACGGTACATTCGGGTAGTACGAAGACATAACGGGATTTGCGCGAGTCCTTTTGGTGGAGTGGCATGAAACGAGAGATTGCCCGGTTCATGGATAATGTATGATGTGTCAGAAGGTGAAAGCTGAACATCCGATGTCGGCAGGGCCGTTGCAGCCATTGAGTATTCCGAAGTGGAAATGGGAGCATATTTCCATGGACTTTGTCACCGAATTGCCACCAGCACTTCACGGAAAGAATGCAATCTGGGTGATCGTGGATAGGTTGACTAAATCTGCTCACTTTGTACCGATGAAGGTTAGCTACCCTTTGAGTAGGCTAGCAAATTTGTACGTGCAAGAGATAGTCAGAATGCACGAGGTATCGATGTCCATTGTTTCAGATTGAGACCCAAGGTTCACTTTTCAATCATGGAAGATCTTGCAGGAAGCACTGGAGACGAAGCTTACTTTCAGTACAACGTTCCACCCGTATACTGATGGACTGTCAGAGAGGATGATACAGATCTTGGAAGATATGTTACGGACTTGTATATTAGATTTCAGTGGTAGTTGGATTCAATTTCTACCGTTAGTGGAGTTTGCCTATAACAATAACTTCCAAGCTAGTATTGCGATGGCATCGTTTGAGGTATTGTATGGTCGAAGATGCCGATCTCCTCTATACTGGGATAAGGTAGGTGAACGGAAGATATTGGGTCCTGAACTCGTACAGCAGGCTTCTAAGAAGGTCAAATTGATCAGGGATAGGATTAAATCAGCTCAGAGTTGGTAGAAGAGTTACGTGGATGTTCGCCGTTGTGAGTTTGAATTCGAGGTTGGGGGTAAGATATTCCTAAGAATCGCTTCGATGAAAAGGGTGACGAGATTCGAGATGAAGGGCAAACTGAACCCGAGGTATATCGGACCATTCAAGATACTGTAAGGAGTGGGTCTGGTGGCCTACAAGATTGCACTACCCCCTACGCTCTCGAGGATCCATGATGTGTTTCACATATCCATGTTAAGGAAGTACGTGTGGGATCCATCACATGTGATTAGTTACGAATCTTTAGAGATTGGGGATGCTTTGGCGTATGAGGAGATACCCGTTTAGATTTTGGACCATAAAGTTTAGAAGTTGCGTACCAAAGAGATACCATTAGTGAAGGTACTGTGGTGGAATCACATGGTTGAGGAAGCTTCTTGGGAGTTAGAGACGAAAATACACCGGAAATATCCACAGTTGTTCTGAGCAGTAGTTTTGATATTAGGATCGGTATGAGTATGTATGTATGTAATATTCTGTTATCGTAGTAATGATGTATGTTTAGTCTCTGGGAGAGTTATGTAATATTGTGAGCTCCCAAGATGGTATGTATGTATCCACGGTATTCCTTTACCATAAGTGAGGATGTGCATATATTTAGGATAGAGCTGCCTTGTGAGTAGCTGCTGGCTCTTTCTAGAGTTTGATATGCGTTTAGGTATGTTGTTGAGTTGGTAAATGAGAGATTACAAATTTTGAGGACGAAATTTTGTATGGAGGGGAGGTTGTAAGAACCCGACCCTAGATAGGTGTATTAAATAAATAAGAAAATAGAAGGAAAATTAAAAAGGGTAAAAATCAGCAAGGCTCATCGAAGGGGCTTCTCTTCTTGTCGACGAAGTCTCTTGTATAGCTCGGTGATGAGTCTTAGTGGTTTGTCGATGAGGAGATGCTGAGGGATTTTGGGAAATCCTAAAATCTCAGGCTCGTCGACGAGTTCACCATGACGTCGATGAACTTCCTTCTGCGTCTCGTCAACGAGTCTGGCCGGGTCAAAGGTCTATAAGTTGAATTTACCATTGCTTCATGGTTAAGAAATCTAAATCCTTTCTCTCTCTCTATAACTTAAACACTCTCTCTCTCTCTCTCTCTAGGATTTTTTGCCATCGGTTATCGGAATCAACGATTCGACATTACCACGTGGATCAGGAGGAGAATCTTTACGTTTATAGCAGATCCGAATTTCGTTTTTGAGGATTTTCAGGTTTTGACCCAAAACTGAGGTAAGGCTCTGAATCCATTTTCGTTTTGGTAGATCCATAGAGAATAGTATTGTAAGGAAGTATTGTTCTTTGTTGTTTAGGTTTTGGGAACTCGGTTCATAGTTTTGGAGACGTAGAGTTCGTATTTTGATTTTCGGGTTAAGGTAAGGGGATTCTCTTTATATCAGTTATTTTTTAAATCGGAATTGGTAAACATTTAGTTACAATTGTATGTATGATTTGGCTACTTATTTGGGAAAATCAATCGAGTGAAAGTACGGTATTTCCTGGGTTATTGTTTTGGGAAAATTTAGGAGTTTCGGGTATCATCTATATTTTTGTTTGAAAATCATATGTTGTATAAAATCATGATATTGAGATAACCATAACTGTATTTGTATTAAACTGTATTCTCGAAATGAAAACGATATGATTTGTCGTATACCAAATAAGTGTGGAATGAATTGTTGTATGTAAACGTTCTAGGTTTTGTAAAATAGTCGTGATGGCTAATTACAGTAAGCTGAGGGATATAGGAACTTGAGTTCCAAAATTGTTCCACGTTTTGTGAAATTGCCTTGTCTCGGCTAATTACTGTGGGCAAACACCATGACTTGGCTAAATACTGTGGGCGAGAGTGTCTAGCTCTATATCCGATGGTGTGAAATATCACCTGTTTGTTTCGGTTGATCACCGATGGGTGTGAGTGGACACCGTATTAGCAACGATATCGCTGTGCGGTTTCGGTTATTGCAAGGTATCGCATGCTCGAGTCATGTTATGTTTTATGTCAAAATAATAATTGTATTCCACACACTAATATAACATGTTTTCTTTCTTACTTAGAGGTGTCTTACCCCAAATATACAAATATTTTTTAGGTCCTTCAAGTAGCCGAAACTAGCGTTATAGCGTTTCGGAGCGTGGTTGTCAGTTAGCTTCATATAGTACTTGAGTAAGTACTGATTTTGTAACCGGGTGGTCATTGTTGGGTTTTGTAGGCACCCGGGGTATGTACTATATTTTGGAGCGTAGATCCTAGTTATATATAGACAGACTCTGGTATGGTACATTGTATGTATTAGAAAGAACATTTTTTATGCGTATGTGATGTGTATGTATATGTATTTGAATGTGTATAGGGTATACATGTACCCCACGGGGTCGGACCCTCATTAAGTGTAGCATCATGTATGTTTTAATTGATATAGAGACATGTTAGGTTACTAAATTCACACTTGGGGCCCATCCGTGGATTCAGGGGCGTGACAGCTTGGTATTAGAGAAAAACAGGTTGTTAAGTCTTGTGGACTTTGTTATGCGTAGTTATGTGTACATACCAGAGTATAGGATGTAGGAAATGGGTAGAGTAGGTCGACGGTTGTCTTGTAGCTAGACGGGGACTCATTGGCGGTGTTTTGTGTTTTTCCTGGAATGACAATTTCAGTAAAATCACGACAAACTATTGATGGTTTCGTGTCGATGTCGTAGGACAGACCTGGACCCGTGAGAGCTGTAATTAACATGATTAGCTTTCAATGATTGTGTTAACTGCATGTGATAGAGGAATTCTAACCGATTCCTATCCTATTTTCAGAATGGAGCCTAAGGATAACAACTTGGAAAGTGGTTCGGAGGGGATTGCGAGTGATGAGTCTCCTTCTGTACCTCGGGGTTTAACGAGGCAGGTCATGCGTGAGATCAGGCGGAGTGTTAGAAGACGTGAGCATTCTCCTACTACCACGGGTTGTACCATAAAGAGGTTCACCTGCATGAACCCTTCGACGTTTACGGGAGGACCCAATCTGATAGTAGTAGAGAACTAGATGCAGAAGACCAAGAAGATATTGGAAGTTCTGCACTACACTAACTAGCAGAAGGTTCTCTATTCTACTTTTCAGCTGGCAGGAGAAGCTGAAAGATAGTGGATGGCTGTTAGTCTACTTGAGAAGTAGAGAGCTGGTCCATTTAGTATGACCTGGAGCCACTTCAAAGAGGTATTCTTCGAAAGATACTTCCTGACTTCCACTCGTGATGTGAAGGCTAATGAGTTCTCGAGCCTGACTTAGGGAACCCTGACGTTGCAGAGGTATGCTGCCATAT